>NC_080553.1:13246991-13384491 GCF_028640845.1 Ahaetulla prasina | reverse complement strand
TGAAGCTTTGGGGATTTTGGGAAGAGAGCACAAAGTCTGGTAATGCATTCCAGACATTAACAACTCTGTTACTGAAGTCATATTTTCTGCAATCAAGATTGGAGCGGTTCACATTAAGCTTAAATCTATTGTGTGCTCGTGTATCGTTGCGATTGAAGCTGAAGTAGTCTTTGACAAGAAGGACATTGTAATAGATGATTCTATGCGTTAAACTCAGGTCATGTCGAAGGCGGCGGCGTTCTAAATTTTCTAAACCCAGGATTTCAAGTCCGGTGACATAAGGTATTTTGTTGTATTCAGAGGAGTGGAGAACTCTTCTTGTAAAATATTTCTGGACACATTCAATTGTATTGATGTCTGAAATGTGGTATCTGTTTATTTTTTTTTATTTTTTATTTTTATTTACATTTATATCCCGCCCTTCTCCGAAGACTCAGGGCGGCTTACAGTGTATAAGGCAATAGTCTCATTCTATTTGTATATTTACAAAGGCAACTTATTGCCCCCCCAACAATCTGGGTCCTCATTTTACCTACCTTATAAAGGATGGAAGGCTGAGTCAACCTTGGGCCGGGCTTGAACCTGCAGTAATTGCAGGCTGCTGTGTTCTAATAACAGGCTTCTTACCAGCCTGAGCTATCACAGCCCTTGATATTCCCTTGGCAACATGGCTTTCACCTGGTCTCCCCAAGGTCGTTCTCACTCACCCCTACTAACACAAACTCAAGTTTCTCCTTTCCCAGGTCAGACAGACCATGCGTTCGTTTGGAGCAGGCCAAGTTTTCAAATGAGGTGCTTTTAGCCTAGCAAAAAGAAGAAGAGACCCTCCAAGCTATTGGAGGATGGGGGTTGGGCTTGGCTGCATTTCTACACAAAGCCCAACCCCAACGAAGCCCAGAGGCCTGTTCTCACCACAATTCTCTTCCACCTTGCCCATAATTTCTCCTTCCCCTTTGCCGTGAAGGCTACTTATCATCCTGCAGGACCAGCCACTCGCCCCGTTGCCATGGCAGCCACGGTGGCTTCACAGAGGTCCTCGTGAGTGATGGAGCAAGCAGGAGCCCCAAGGCTCTTTCTATAAAGCTGGGGCGATGGTACGAGGGGCAGCGGGACGGGCAGTTGTAAATTGCCCTCGGAGTTAGCGTGCGGAGATGAAGCACAGCCTGGGCCTCTCAGCCGAAGGAGGGGAGAGAGAGAGAGAGAGAGATGGCTGAGGAACTATCATGGGTTGCTTCAGCCGTTGATGGAGCAGCATCCTCCCAGCAGATCGACAAACCCATTCAGGCGTGCTGGTGCAGATCTGGCTGGCATCGCCGCCTAGGGAGCCCCCAATCCTGCAGTCGGGTTCCTTTTCGAAAAAGAACTTGTATATAGATTTCGGAATAGAGCTGGAAGGGACCTTGGAGGTCTTCTAATCCAACCTCCTGCTCAAGCAGGAGAACCTACGCCATTTCAGACAAATGACTGCCCGGTCTCTTCTTAAAAACCTCCAGTGATGAAGCTCCCACAACTTCTGCAACCCAACAAGACAGACACAAACTTCAGAGGATCATTAGAACTGCAGAAAAAACAATGGCTGCCAACCTGCCTTCCGTTGAGGACCTGGATACTGCACGAGTCAAAAAGAGGGCCGTGAAAATATCTACAGACCCCTCGCATCCTGGACATAAACTTTTTCAACCCCTACCCTCAAAACGACGCTACAGAGCACTGCACACCAGAACAACTACAGTTTTTTTCCTGAATGCCATCAGTCTGCTAAACAAATAATTCCCTCAAGACTGTCAAAACTATTCACTAAGTCTGCACTAGTATTAATCTTCTCATCGTTCCGATCACCCATCTCCTTCTACTTATGACTGTAACTTTGTTGCTTGTATCCTTATGATTTATATTGATGTTGTTTCCTGATTGCTTATTTGTACCCTATGACTATCATGAAGTGTTGTATCTTAGAATTCTTGATGAATGTATCTTTTCTTTTTATGTACACTGAGAGCGTATGCACCAAAGACAAATTCCTTATGTGTCCAATCACACTTGGCCAATAAAGAATTCTATTCTATTCTATTCTATTCTATTCTATTCTATTCTATTCCACCCCATTCCATATTTTCTATTCTATCCCTATCCCTATCCCTATCCCTATCCCTATCCCTATCCCTATCCCTTTTCCTATTCTATTCTATTCTATTCTATTCTATTCTATTCTATTCTATTCTATTCTATTCTATTCTATTCTATTCTATTCTATTCTATTCTACTATAATAACTATTTCCATTCCATTCTATAGGCAATTTGTTCCACTGGTTAATTGTCCTCAATGTTAGAAAGTTTCTCCTTAATTCCAGGTTGTCTCTCTCCATGGTTCATTTCCATCCATTCTTTGTCTTGTCTTTTGGTGCTTTGGAGAATAATACCAGTTGCAAGGGACCTTGGAGGTCTTCTAGTCCAACCCCCTGCTCAAGCAGGAGAGCCTACACCTTTTCAGACAATTGGTTGTCCAGTCTCTTCTTCAAAACCTCCAAACCCAGAACTTCTGGTGGCAACATGTGCCAATATGACAACTCTAATAAAATGGAATTTTGAGGAACTTCAAGCCTCCGAGTTTTCTTTCGTCGGGGGTGTTACTTGGAACCCTGAGATTGAGCTTTTGTTTTCATTTATTTTTATTTCTCCTTCCCGAAACGACGACGTTTTGATGAAGGCGGAAAGAATGGAGCCTGGACACTATGTCAAAAACATTTCAATTTAAAAATCTCAGCCTTTTTGAAAGACACTACACAAGAAAAATATCTAACTGAATGGAAAATATGGATTGAATATACACAAAATAGATATCAGATTAAGAGATATCAGATTGCTTTTGAATGATTAGGATGTATTTATCTTTGATTTGTATGGGGGAAGTTAGGATTTGAGAAGAAGGGGAGGATTATAATTTGTGTTAGGGAAAATTTAGCGAATGGTTGTTTTTTCTTTTGAACTATACCTTGTGTTTGTTCTGGGAAGTCGGGGGGGGGAGGGTGGTTTTGGAGGGAGGGGGGAGGGCATAGAGTGGGGGGAGGGGGGGAAATGGGGGTGAAAATTTTTGTAAAAACTTTTTCAATTAAAAAAAACAAACATTTCAATTTAGAGACATTGTTTTCAATGCTGAGGTTGGGCAAGATGTGGGAAGTTCCCACTGGACAAACCAACCAACAAACCAACCCAGAGAGGAACTAATGTCACTTTGCTTGATGGCCGCTGAGAATTATTCTGCACTCCCTTGGCAGGTGGTAGCCCTTTATTCTCGTGATGGCGTGTTGGTCCATTGAACCGCCATCTTGAAATCACAGAGTCTTGCCAATTGCAACAGGGAAACCCGATAAGAAGGCTGCAGACGAAACCATCCCCGCGCAGAGAGACCGCTTCCTTGGGATTTAATAGCTGTAGTATGGTGTGACATTTGGGTTTTACTCACTGGAGAAAGGAGCACTAATTAGTTCTTGGTTTCACTGCAGTAAAAGCAAAACTCAATGTTTTATGGAGTGCTAAAGACATCTGTGGCATAGTTCTCCATCGAGTCCAACATGGTGCTGTTGAAATTCAACCTCACTCCACTCCCAATTCTTGGAGGAGGAGGAGGAGGAGGAGGAGGAGGAGGAGGAGGAGGAGGAGGAGGAGGAGGAGAGTTTTGATTGGCAACAATTTCAGAAAGAGCAATGACTGGCCCAGAGACAGGATTAGAACCCACAGTCCATTTTCAAGGGTCCATATAAGAGTTAGGATTAGGGTCCCACCTCAAAATGGTCAGGTAAAGGTAAAGGTTCCCCTCGCACATATGTGCTAGTCGTTCTCGACTCTAGGGGGTGGTGCTCATCTCTGTTTCAAAGCCGAAGAGCCCAGCGCTGTCCGAAGACGTCTCCGTGGTCATGTGGCCGCCATGACTCAACGCCAAAGGCGCACGGAATGCTGTTCCCTTCCCACCAACGGTGGTACCTGTTTTTCTACTTGCATTTTTTACCTGCTTTTGAACTGCTAGGTTGGCAGAAGCTGGGACATGTCACGGGAGCTCACCCAGTTACGTGGCTCTCGGGATTCGAACCGCTGAACTGCCGACTTTTCGATCGACAATCTCACCGTCTTAGCCACTGAGCCACCTTATATAAGGGTTAGGATTAGGGTAAAAATGTGAAACTATATAGATCGGTGTCCCACCTCAAAATGGTAGTGAACCTTCCCGATTCACAACCATGGTGGCTGGAAAGGATTCTGGGAATTGAAGTCCACCCATCTTCAAAGGTTTGCTACAGTTGGGAAGACCTGTTCCGGAAACCCTATACTTGAAACCCCCTCCCCATTTCATCGTCTTCCTCATCCACACCCCACCCGTCTTCCTCTCGCCAACGGAGCCTTCCGGAATCATCTTGCAATTCTGCCCTTCTCAAGATCCGTTTTTAACTGCACGCTTCCTCTCCTTCACACCTCTTTTCTTCATTCTCGGTCTTCTAAAGTTGCCTGGGCAAGTTTCTGCCGTTCGCGAGCCCCCACCTCCCCACTTTCCTAAATTGGAAGTGTGGGGGGGGGGGTATTTGAACGTTTCAAGAAGAAAATCCTCTCACCAGCACGGCTTGGCCAGAGGTGAGAATGAGATTCAGCTCTCGTTCTTTTGTCACCCCTCGGGAGGCGGTAACTGGATTCTAAGACGTCCCTGCACTAGATTCCCTGCATTGTGACTTTGCTTCAGTTTGTGACGCAGAGCCTGTCGACTTCTTGAAAGCTTCCAGATGTTGTGGTCCACCAGCAGCAGCCTATGGAGCTGGCAGCGGAGTCGGACAGTGATGAGGCTGGGGAGGACAATGGGCCAGTCCTGGAGTCAGGGGAAGGTCCAGACGAGGGCTCTGCGTCGGAGGCAGAGATGGGGCCAAGCCATCTGGGAGCGATGCGCGGACTCCGGAGCCTTCAGAGGCAAACAGCAGAGAGGCAGACGAAGAGGAGGAGCCTGTTCCTAATGCATACATGCGAAGAGCTGCTAGAAGGCAAGAGCAGTTGAAGCAAAAGGGATGACTTGGGAGTAAGGCCAGGAGATGATTGGCCCCTCCCATAAGGCTTAAAAGAGCAGCAACGGCTCTTTGTAGGAAAGCAACATTGCTCCAATTGTTTCTAGTCGGCATCTCTTGTTTCTGAACTTTGTGGGGCTTTGCTAAGAAAAGCCTTCGGCAGGGTGCCAAAGAAGACAAAGGTTTGTGATAAGGCCGAAGGACTTTTTCCGAAGGATTTTGTTTTGGATTTAATTTGGACTAAGCTGAGAATGAAGTAATTCTCAGCTGTTCTAATAAATTATGTTTGTTTGGGACTGATTGTGTCTGGTGATAACGACTTGGGCCTAGGTCACAGCACCAGTTGGTCAGAGAAGAGACTGCGTAGCCCAGAGCTGCATAACGGGCACAGCAAACGGCTCAAGAGCAGTAGTGGGTTTCAATTTCGTTTGCTATCTTTTGCACAAAGATGTCCGGGCGGGTGGCTGGAGCCTCCCGCCGCTACTGGTTCGCCCGATCCGACCGGTTCGCAACCCACCACTGCTCAGGAGGCAACTGGATTCGTTTTTCTTTGAAGACATTTCGCTTCTCATCCCAGGAGCTTCTTCAGCTCTGGACTGGATGGTGGGGAATGGAAGGATTTATACTCCTTGCAGACAGCCGGTCATTTGCATCCTTTTAGAGGGGCTATGAGGCCGCTTGGAGGTTTATATGAGCAGCCGTTGTGGTTAAATGGGGAAAATGGAGAGAAACCAGACATCAAAAAGGAAGGAATTATTATTTTAGATTATTATTCAGATGGGTCCATTCACAACATTCTTTATAGAGCAATTATGTACATTTGCTCCCACCCTCACCCCTCCCAAAAAAACCCATACACATTATTTAAAACAAAAAGTGGGCAGGAGGAATAGTCATACTGTTTCCTGCTAGATGGTTATGAAGTTTTTGCTTCATGGGGTGGTATCCAAAACTGGCAGAGTGGCAAGGAGAAATTTTAAGGCACGATGGTTTCCTTCGGGCTATTGGTCCTGAAGCATCTTCTTTAAGAGATCCAATTGGAATTTTAAAACATTGGTTGTCTTCCTGTTGTCTCCTCGATTATCGTTTGGCTCTGAAGGGAAGGAGGGAGAGAGGGAAGGAGGGAGAGAGAGAAGGAGAGAGGGAGGGAAAGAGGAAGGAGGGAGAAGGAGTTGGGAAGGAGAGAGAAAGTGAAAGAGGTAGGGCCGAGAGAGAGAGAAGGAGAGAAAGAGGGAAAGAGGAGGGCGGGAGAAGGACCGGGTTGGGGGAGGAGAGAGAGAGAGAGAGAGAGAGAGAAAGTGAAACGGTAGGGAGGGGTGAGAGAGAGAGGAGAGAGAGAGGAGAGAGGAAGGAGGGAGAAGGAGTGGGGAAGGAGAGAGGAAGAGAAAGGGGCAGGGCAATAGAGAGAGAAAGAGAAGGAGAGAGGGAGGGAAAGAGGAGGGAGGGAGAAGGAGTGGGGGAAAGAGAGAGAAAGAGGTAGGGAGGGGCCGAGAGAGAGGAGAGAAAGAGGGAAAGAGGAGGGCAGGAGAAGGACCGGGGGAAGGAGAGAGAGAGAAAGTGAAAGGGGTAGGGAGGGAGGGAGAGAGAGAAGGAGAGAGGGAGGAAAGAGGAGGAGGGAGAAGGAGTGGGGAAAGAGAAAGAGAGGAGAGAGAAAGAGGTAGGGAGGGGCCGAGAGAGAGGAGAGAAAGAGGGAAAGAGGAGGCGGGAGAACGACCGGGGAAGGAGAGGAGAGAAAGAGGGAAAGTGAAAGGGGTAGGGAGGGAGGGAGGGTGGGAAAGAGGGAGGAAACGAAAGAGGTAGGGAAGGAGGGTTGAGAGAGAGGGGAGAGAAAGGAAAAGAGAGAGAGGGAGAGAGAGGGAGAAGAGACAGAGAGAAGAAGAGGGAGGGAAGAAAGGAGGGAGAGAGATGGTTACAAATCTGCATTTAATCCCTCTGGAGGGACCAGCATCCAGGAGGTCCTGACATCAAATGTCTTGAAGTCACAAACTCAAATGTGAAGTCCCACCAATCCGCTGCTGATGCAAAACCCCGAGAAACCAGCAGCCCAGAGAGACATCACTTGCCACCCTGATTGTGGCATCCCGTAAGCCAGGCCAGCATCCTGCAGCAATCGTTTCCCCCAGGAAGGAAGGAAGAGAGAAAAGGAGGGGAAGGAAAGTGAAACAGAGGAGGAAGGAAGGAAAGAAAGGAGGCAGGCAGGGAAGAGAATGAACGTGAAAGAGGAGGAAGGAAGGAAAGAAAGAAGGAAGAAAGGGAGGGAGGGAGGGAGGAAAGAAAGAGGGAGGGAGGGAGGAGAATGAAAGTGAAAGAGGAGGAAGGAAGGAAGGAAAGAAAGAAGGAAGAAAGGGAGGGAGGGAGGAAGGAAAGAAGGAGGGAGGGAGGAGAATGAAAGTGAAAGAGGAGGAAGGAAGAAAGAAAGAAAGAAGAAAGGGAGGAGGGAGGTAGAGAAGAAGGAGGAGGAAGGAGAATGAAAGTGAAACAGGGAAGGAAGGAAGGAGGAGGGAGAGGAGAATGAAAGTGAAACAGAGGAGGAAGGAAGGAAGGAAGGAAGGAAGGAAGGAAGGAAGGAAGGAAGGAAGGAAGGAGGGAGGGAGGGAGGGTTGGAAGGCGGAAGGAATGAAAGAAGGAAGGGAGGGAGGGAGAAGAATGAAAGTGAAACAGAGGAGGAAGGAAGGAAAGAAAGAAGGAAGAAAGGGAGGAAGGAAAGAAGGAGGGAGGGAGGAGAATGAAAGTGAAAGAGGAGGAAGGAAAGAAAGAAAGAAAGAAGAAAGGGAGGGAGGGAGGTAGAGAAGAAGGAGGGAGGGAGGAGAATGAAAGTGAATCAGAGGAGGAAGGAAGGAAGGAAGGAAGGAAGGAAGGAAGGAAGGAAGGAGGGAGGGAGGGAAGGCGGAAGGAATGAAAGAAGAAGGAGGAGGAGGAGAATGAAAGTGAAACAGAGGAGGAAGGAAGGAAGGAAGGAAGGAAGGAAGGAAGGAAGGAAGGAGGGAGGGAGGGAGGGAAGGCGGAAGGAATGAAAGAAAGAAGGGAGGGAGGGAGAAGAATGAAAGTGAAACAGAGGAGGAAGGAAGGAGGGAGGGGGGAGGGAGGGAGGGAGGAAGGAAGGAAGGAGCAAGGAGGGGGGGAGGAGGAGGGGAGACCAGATCTGCCAAAACCAGCACCCAGCCTCAAAGCATCCACCAGCCAGTGAATTTCCAAGGGATTTGTAGTAATTAGATGACAAAATGCAGGCAAATCTCAAAGCTTGCCGAAGATGTTACTCAGGGGTCAAAGACTTGACACTCCGGGCTGGTAATTTGTAAGTGTCAATCACGCTCAGCCATCAGACAAACCGCTCAGCATTCTCACCAAATCCAGCCTCTTTGGCCTTTGGCCATCCGCCGGCTTCTTATCCTTGCAATGCCGCCGCGTTGGGCTGCATGCAAATCCGGCGGCCGCCCCCTCGCAAACACAGCCGTCGAAAACTAGAAACTGCGCGCCTGCCCACCCTGGTTTTTCAGATCCACTCGGGTTCTGCTTCCTTTCCTCCACGACAGGCCATCCTTGACTTACGACGGTTCGCTTAGTGACCGTTTGCAGTCACACCATCCCTGAAAAAACAAACCAACCCCAAATGACTTAGGGCCGTTTTCCGCACTCGTCATGGCGATCAAAATTCGGACCGACTCGTTATTTATGACCGTTGCGGTCTCCCTACGGCGGTCGCGTCATCCCCTTTTGCGACCTTCTGACCAGCAAAGTCCATGGGAGGGGAGGAGGGAAAACCAGATTCGCTTAACGACGGTGTTGCTCATTTTACAACGGCAGGGATTCCTTTAATAGCCGTAGCAAGAGAGAGGTCGTAAAAGCAGAGGGGGAGGGGGAAACTCACTTAACGGCTGTCTCGCTCAGCGATAGAGATTTTGGCTCAGTTGTTGGTCATAAACCGAGGACTTCCTGCATAAGGCATGAGGTTCGCTTTTGAACTCACCGAGGTTATCGATAGCCAACGTGGGGCGATGCATTATGGATAGTCCAACCAATGGTGAGATTCAGTGGGTTCGGGCAAACTGGTAGTTAAATTGCTGGTTGGCTCTGCCTCTTCCTGCCCCGCCCTTTCCAGGAGTCCCTACGAGCCCCATTTTGGCTCTCAGGTAAGTGCAGGGAGGCCTCCTAGACCCAAAACAGGGTGTGGGGAGGATGGGGCGCCCCCCTGCGGCCCATTTTCGCTCCCAGGAGGCTTCAGGACACCAAATGGGCTGCGGGGGGTGGGGGGGTGGGGCGCCCCAGGGGTTTTTGCTCCCAGGGGGGTGCGGGAGGCCGAGTGCTGTCTGTCACACACCCCTGGCCACGCCCACCATGGCCACACCCACCCAGCTGGTCATTAGGGCAGAGAACCGGTTGGTTACATTATTTGACTCCCACCACTGAGTCCAACCGTTCGCTGAGCGACGGTTCAACGTTATTATGACGGCAACCGGAAAAGGGGACTCCGGGCCAGTCTTCAATGGAGCGCAAAAACCGATGTTGTTAAAGTGTTAAAATGTTGAGTTTTGCCTCATTTTACGACTTGTTTTTGGTTTTTTTGCCAGATTGTAAATCCCTGCAGTTGTAAAATTGAGCAACGTGGTCGTTAAGTGAATCTGGCTTTCCCCCCCCCCCCTTGACTTTTGCGGGTCAGAAGGTCACAAAGGCGAGACGGCGGTCAAGCGTCCGAATGTAAATCGCCTGACCCTGGGGGAATGCTGCAACGGTCGTGTGAAAGAACGGTCACAAGTTGCTTTTCTTCCAGCGCTGTTGTAAACTTCGAGCGGTCACTAAATGAACTGTTGTAAGTCGGGGACCACCTATCCGTCATTGCGAATTTCTGCTGCCTTGTTTTGGCTGCCCCTCCTCGTCTGTTGTGCTGGCTGCGCCCCCTGGTGGCGAAGGAAACGAATAAAATGGAAGGAGAAATTTGTGGAACAGAAGCTGCACAATGTCAGAAAACAAGTTGAGAAAGCCGAGAACGGAATTTGTAACAGCGATAGCACGCAAGACTTATATGCCGCTTCACAGGCCTGTCTAAGCGGTTTACAGAGTCAGCATCTTGCGGACTCCAACAATCTGAGTCCTCGTTTTACCGACCTCAGAAGGATGGAAGGCTGAGTCAACCTTGAGGATCGAACTCTTGGCAGTGGTCAGAGTTAGTCTGCGATAATGCATTCATCTATATCTATATCTATAGATAGATATAGCTATATAGATATAGATAGATAGATAGATAGATAGATAGATAGATAGATAGATAGATAGATAGATAGATGATAGATAGATAGATGGATGGATTGATCATAGATAAACAGTGAGAGACAGAGAGATAGATAGATCTACATAGATAGCAATAGCACTTAGACTTATATTCTACCTCTTGCCCCCAACAATCTGGGTCCTCATTCTACCATCCTCGGAAGGATGGAAGGCGGAGTCCATCTTGAGCCTGGTGAGATTCGAACTGTCAAATTGCAGGTGGCCGGCAGTCAGCAGAAGTAGCCTGCAGTACTGCATTCTAACCGCTGCACCACCATGACAGACAGATAGAGAGATAGAGAGATAAATAGTGAGAGACAGAGAGATAGATAGACAGACATAGATAGCAATAGCACTTAGACTTATATACTGCTTCACAGTGCTTTGCAGCCTTCTCGAAGCGGTTTATAGAGTCAGCCTCTTGCAAACCCCAACTATCAGGGTCCGCATTTTACCCAACTCAGAAGGATGGAAGACTGAGTCAACCGTCAGCTGGTCAGGATCAAACTCCTGGCAGTGGTCAGTTAGTCTGCAATAATGCATTCATGTATCTCTACCTCTATCTATCTATCTATCTATCTATCTATCTATCTATCTATCTATCTATCTATCTATCTAGATATAGCTATAGATATATAGATAAACAGTGAGAGACAGATAGATAGACATAGATAGCAATAGCCCTTAGACTTATATACCACTTCACAGTGCTTTTATAGCCCTCTCTAAGCGGTTTACAGAGTCAGCCTCTTGCACCCCAACCATCTGGCTCCTCATTTTACCCACCTCGGAAGATGGAAGGCTGAGTCAACCTTGTGAGAAGCGAACTGCTGGCAGTTGGCAGAGTTAGCCTGCAATATTGCTTTCTAATTACTGTGCACCATGGAAGGAAGAAAGGAAGGAAGGAAAGAAGGAAGGGAGGGAAGAGCAATAGCACTTAAGACTTATATACCGCTTCACAGTGCTTTGCAGCCCTCTCTAAGCGTTTTACAGAGTCAGCCTCTTGCAAACCCCAATCATCTGGGTCCTCATTTTACCGACCTCGGAAGGATGGAAGGCTGAGTCAACCTTGAGCTGGTGAAGATCGAACTCCTCGATCCTCAACATGAATATAGCTCACGGCATTCTCTGGCATGGTCTTCGTTTCTGTAGAAATGTAAAGAATATTACTCTCTAGAATTCTTCGGTGGAGAATTCTGGATATTTGAGCTCCACATTTCCTGGAGATCTCACCTTGGCGCTACCAAGCTGATGGTTGAGTTAGATGGACGCAACGTCTTTAACCTGGTGCCCACCCTACGAAGATGAAGAGGTTCAAACTATTTTCCAAAGCCCCAACAGTCAAAACAAGGAACGATGGATGGAAACTAACCAAGGAGAGAAGCAACCGACAACTAAGGAGGAACTTCCTAACAGTGAGAGCAATCAACCAATGGAAGGACTTGCCTTCCGAAGCTGTCGGGGCTCCATCACTAGAGACTGGACAATCATTCGTCTGAAACAGAATAGGATCTCCTGCTCAAGCAGGGGGTTGGACTAGAAAACCTCCAAGGCCCCTTCCAACTATTATTCTACGTTCTCCTGAGCGACCTTCTGGCCAGGAGTACATTCCAAGCAGGGGTGGCCTTCACTTATTTTCCCTTTTGTTGTTGTTGTTGTTGTTATTAGTTGCGAAGTCGTGTCCGACCCATCATGACCCCATGGACGTTCCTCCAGGCCTTCCTGTCCTCTACCATCCTCCATTGAAGCTCACACCGACTGCTTCAGTGACTCCATCCAGTCACCTCGTTCCCTGCCGTCCCCTTCTTCTTCTTTTGTCCTCCATAATTCCCAGCATGAGGCTCTTCTCCAGGGAGTCCTTCCTTCTCATTAGGTGGCCAAAGGATTTGAATTCCTCTTCAAGATCTGGCCTTCTAAAGAGCAGGCAGGGTTGATCTCCTCTAGGACTGACCGGTTGGATCTCCTTGCAGTCCAAGGGACTCGCAGGAGTCTTCTCCAGCACCAGAGTTCAAAGGCCTCCATTCTTTGGCGCTCAGCCTTCCTTATGGTCCAACTTTCCCAACCGTACATTGCAACTGGGAAAACCATCGCCTTGACTATACGCACTTTGGTTGGCAGAGTTATGTCTCTGCTTTTTAGTACGCTGTCTAGATTTGCCCTAGCTTTCCTCCCCAGGAGCAAGCGTCTTTTAATTTCTTGGCTGCTTACTTACCCTAAAAAGGTAAAGGTTCCCCTCACACATACGTGCTAGTCGTTGCCGACTCTAGGGGGCGGTGCTCATCTCCATTTCAAAGCCGAAGAGCCAGCGCTGTCCGAAGACGTCTCCATGGTCATGTGGCCGGCATGACTCAACGCCAAAGGCGCACGGAACGCTGTTACCTTCCCATCAATGGTGGTCCCCATTTTTTCTACTTGCATTTTTACGTGCTTTCGAAACTGCTAGGTTGGCAGAAGCTGGGACAAGTAACGGGAGCTCACCCCATTACACGGCAGCACTAGGGATTCGAACTGCCGAGCTGCCGACCTTTCGATCGACAAGCTCAACGTCCTAGCCCCTGAGCCACCGCGTCCCATACTTACTTACTTACCCTACCGTTCACAAATGTGTGCATGCGCTTTGCTTCTGCACACCGTTCCGTGCCTGCACTTTGCTCACGCACGGGGCTTGCACACATGCGCGCAGCTTGAAACCCTACCTAAATAGGAGGTGGGTCTACCCGCAGGTTGCTACTACCGGTTCACCAGAACCGGCTGAATACCAGCTCCGATTCCAAGGTGGGCTTCCCCATCCTGGATGAATCCGCCCATCGGACATTAACTAGGCCGCTTTTTTCTCCGCCGTCTCCCCTGCAGTTTTCATTTTCTCCTTCCAACCAGAAGGTCTACATTTTGCCCCAAATCTTCGACCCTCTTGCCTGACGACGTTAACCAAGGCGTGCTCTGCCAGCGGGAAGCCCCGACGGAAAGCTGCTAAGCTGTCCGCCTGCCAGCTCCGCTTCTCTTCCGTTCGCCTCTTTTTTAACGCACAGCCGCCTATTATTTTGCTGGCACACGGTAGGCTTCGGTTTGCATATTTCGCCGATTCAGGTCACATCCCCTTCGCACGCGCACACACATGCAGGCACGCCGTAGACCAACGTCTGTCGATATTCTCGGTCCCTTGCCCAATTCCATTCTGAGGTGAAAGCCTTCCTTATTAGCCAATTTGGATACCCATTTACTGTGAATTACTCAGCCTGATTATTATTCATGAACGGATAAATCTGAAATCGCAAGCTCCCCGCTAGGCTGTTTCTGGTTCTCGTCTCTTGCACCCCCCCCCAGCCCCCCCTTCCATCCTCTCTCCGGCTCCTGAAATGAATGTATTCGAAAAGGAAAACAGAAGGCCACGGAGAACCACCGCTTCGATATACCGCAAACATACCGGAGCAGCTGAGAAAAGGATGTCAGCCAGGCAAAGACACTGTTTTACCGCACGGGTGCGATGTGCCAAAAAAGAAAAAGAAAAAAGAAAGAAAGAAAGAAAAGGCAGGACCCAAAAGTCTGGCGTCCCCTATGTTGGCAACAAACAAACCAGGACTTCCCTTCATGGTAATGCTGGGTTTGGAACAGGGCGATGATCCTTTCCGCAGCTAGGCTGGGGAAAGCTGCTAATCCAATTAACACATCTCGGGTTTTAAATTCTTGCCTTCCTTTGTCCTTCGTCCCCTGGAGGGAAAGCTCTGTCAAATCGATCGCTCGCCCAGAGGAGAAGTCGGCAGCAAATCCCTTCGGCCGACACGGAGACCTGTGTAGCCTCCCGACTTATTTTTTTTTTTTTTTTGCAACCCGACCGGAACGGAGAGGGAATTTTCCCAATTGTGGGATTACCGCCGATCCTATATCGAGGAGTGTTGTGTAGCCTGCCTGTCCCTTGGCTGTGACTCACTGCTGTGTAACACTGCTGTTACACAGTTAAAAAAACAACAAAACGCCACAACGACTACAAAAAAAACCCCCACCCACCCACCTTCTCTCTCTCCCACCCCAGGATACTTAAAAACAATAAAGCTATTAAAACCAGTTCAAATCTGTAGCCCAACCTATTTCACAAGGTATCATGTTAGGGAGATAAAATAAGAATCTTCTTACAAGGAGGAGGAGGAGAAGAAGCAGGAGGGGGGAAGAGGAGGAAGAGGAGGAGGAGGAAGAAGAGGGGGAGGAAAAGGAGGAGGGGAAGAGGAAAAGGAGTGGGAGGAAGAAGAGGAGGAGGAGAAGGAAGAGGAGGAGGAAGAGGAGGAGGAGGAAAAGAGGAGGGGAGGAGGAAGAGGAGGAGAAAAGGAGGAGGAGAAGGAAGAGGAGGAGGAGAAGGAAGAGGAGGAGGAGAAGGAAGAGGAGGAGGAAAAGGAGGAAGGGAGAAGGAAGAGGAGGAGGAAGAAAAGGGGAGGAAAAGGAGGAGGAAGAGGAAAAGGAGTGGGAGAAAGAAGAGGAGGAGAAGGAAGAGGAGGAGGAGAAGGAAGAAGAGGAGAAGGAAGGGAGGGGAGGGGAGGAGGAAAAGGAGGAGGAGTAGTAGAGGACTGTGGGGTCCTCCCAAGCTTAGCTGTTTTCTTGCATTCTCCTTCCTTTCTTCCTCCCTCCCTCCCTCCCTCCCTCCCTCCCTCTTTCCTTCCCTTCTCTCTCTCTCTCTCTCTCTATCTTCTTTCCCCCCCCCCTCTCTCTCCCGTAAAGGGCTGTGAGAAGGACCTTGGGAGGCAGGAGGGAGAGCTGCAGCCTCAACAAAGAGTCTGATCAGGAAAAAAACTAAGTCCAGAGGAGGAATGGGAGTGGAGAAAGTATCTCCATCAGGGCAGCGTTAGCACTCGTGGTTTGAGTTTCCTATCTGGACCACCTTCAACCACCAAAAGTGCTTTCGGTAAACGAAAGGCGCGGGGAGACCCTCCCCAAACAAATTCTTTTCAATTACAAGATCTCCAAGGCCCTGAAAAGGACAAATAGAAAGAGGACCGTTCTAAGATGAGAAGGCGCAAGAGAAAAAAACGAAAGGTGAAATTGATTTCCATATAACACTTTTCAAGATTTTTAGAAGAGTGTCGGTTCCCTTCTCCTCTTTCCCCCCTGTCCCCCGCCCCCCCAGCTATCTCCTCCCCAATTCTCAACCCCTGGTAACCCCGAACATCTGACTGGCAAGCATTTCACATTTCAATCGCAGCAGAACAAATTGAATTAGATGTTGAAACCAAGCTGGGCTCTGTTTGCCAAAGCCTACCTACTCTGCTCTCACTAATCCTTTCCCCGACTGCTGCAGATCACAGAAGCGCCTTCGGGGGAGAGTTGGCTTTGCCATGAAGAAGAAAAAAAAAAAAAAACACGGGGCGGGAAGGGGCTGGGGGAGGAGATGACATCCAACTACAAGTAGCGGAGACCTCCCTAACTCTTGTGGGGTCCTTGGTGGGTCCTTTGAATTTGGTCGTTCTCCTGCAGGTAAACTTTTCTTGCTTGATGTAGATGAGCAGGCAAAACTGGAGGAGGTGGAGTTAAACCTGTCATGAGCTTAAAGTCCTTAAAAAGGTAAAGGTTCCCCTCGCACATACGTGCTAGTCGTTCCAGACTCCGGGGGTGTGTGTGCTCATCTCCGATTCAAAGCTGTAGAGCCAGCACTGTCCGAAGACGTCTCCGTGGTCATGTGGCCAGCATGACTCAACACCAAAGGGGCACAGAACACTGTTCCCTTCCCACCAAAGGTGGTCCTTATTTTTCTACTTGCATTTTTTATGTGATTTCGAACCGCTAGGTTGGCTGAAGCTGGTACAAGTCACGGGAGCTCACCCCGTTACGCGGCACTAGGGATTCGAACTGCCAAACTGCCGACCTTTCGATCGAACAAGCTCAGCGTCTTACCCACTAAGCCATTGCATCCCTTGTAATTGTGTAGATGATGTAAATTGTGTTGATTAGACTCTCTCTTCTCCCCGCACCCAGCCCACCCCCTCCCCAAATGCATTTGAAGGACACCAGACTAGAAAAAGATGAGTTATATTACTGTTGAAAGGGGGAAATCTTCACTTTTTTTTTTTAAAAGTACAATGAGAATATAATGAACTCAGATGAATTCAGTCCGGTTTTACCAACAATAGCCAGGAACACAATTGAAAAGAGCTTGAAAACAGCTCTACTCATTTTTTAAAGAGCTTTTTAGTTTATAGGAGCCTTATTTATTCTTATTTATCTGGACCTAATTAAGCAACAGATATCGGGGGGGGGGGGGGGGAAGGGTAACATTTATGGGATTGGTCCTTGAAAGCTAATCGAAACCTAACTTTAACCAAAATTTAACCTCTGTCTCAACAAGGGATTGATTTAGATTTAGATTAACAGAGTTGGAAGGGACCTTATAGGTCATCTAGTCCAACCCCCCACCCAAGCAGGAGACCCTACACCATTTCTGACAGATGGATGTCCGGTCTCTTCTTGAAAGCCTCCAGTGATGAAGCTCCCACAACTTCTGAAGGCAACTTCGGTTCCATCGGTCGATTGTTCTCACTGTCAGAAGATGTCTCCTTATTTCTAGGTTGAATCTCTCCTTGGTCAGTTTCCATCCATTCTTCCTTGTCTGGCCTTCGGGTGCTTTGAAAAATAGTTTGACCCCCTTCCTCCTCTCTGTGGCAGCCCCTCAGATATTGGAAGACTGCTATCATGTCTCCCCTAGTCCTTCTCTTCACTAGACTAGCCGTGCCCAGTTCCTGCAACTCTTCATCGTATGTTTTAGTCTCCAGACATTTGATCGTCTTCGATTGATTCAGATTAACAGAGTTGAAAGGGACCTTGTAGGTCATCTAGTCCAACCCTCCCCCCCCCACCCAAGCAGGAGACCCTACACCATTTCTGACAGATGGCAGTCCAGTCTCTTCTTCAAAGCCTCCAGGGATGAAGCTCCCACAACTTCCGAAGGCAACTTCTGTTCCACTGGTTGATAGTTTTCGCTGTCAGAAAATTCCTCCTTCTTTCCAGGTTGAATCTCTCTCCTTGAGCAGTCTTCCCCCACCTCCCCCGCCACTTGGTCAGACTGGAAACACAAAAAGCATGAAGAATTTTCTCTTTCTCCTTTTTGAGATCAACCGATTTCATTTCTTTGGGCTTCTTTGGACAAGATCCTCTCCCACCTGGTACTCCAGAGGCGGGTTAAATTTCCACTTCCAAGATCTAAGCTCGTAAGGGATTAAGGAACACGGACACCAAGCTGGTGGAAGCTGTCTTAGGCTAACACACAGCCAGGAAGTTGGCTGGCTTGTTTTTTTTGGATTTGTTATTTCTCCAGATGTTACGACGCCGTCCTCCGCTCGTACAATAAAATCTTGATCGAGGTGCGTTCTTTCTCGACAGGTTTCAAAAATGCTTGATTTCCAATGTGGGAGGGTGAAATATTGTCCTAGGTCTTGGCTGTTCCCTAGTTGGGTAATGAAAAATCTGCAAGAAAACAAACCAGCTCAGAGCACAGTCTGTCCATCCGTCCTTCCCTCCTTCCCTCCCTCCCTCTTTCTCCTCCTCCTCCAAATTCCACTCCCTTCTAGAGTTGATAATGTTCCCTACTTGGGTTAAAATATCTGCAAGAAGGCAACCAAGCTCAGAAAACAGCAAGAACCCTACAATCATCTCCCCCTCCCCCCGCCATCCTTTCTAGAACTGATGATGTTACCTAGTTGGGTAATGAAACGTTTGCAAGAAAACAAGCCAGCTCAGAGAGCACCAAGGAACCCACAATCTATCTATCCTTCCTTCCTTCCTTCCTTCCTTCCTTCCTTCCTTCCTTCCTTCCTTCCTTCCTTCCTTCCTTCCTTCCTTCCTTTCTCCCTCCCTCCCTCCCCTCCCTCCCTTTCCTCTTTCTCCTCCTCCTCTCCTCCCTTCCAGCACTGATGGTGTTACCTAGTTGGGTAATGAAACGTTTGCAAGAAAACAAGCCAGCTCAGAGAGCACCAAGGAACCCACAATCTATCTATCCTTCCTTCCTTCCTTCCTTCCTTCCTTCCTTCCTTCCTTCCTTCCTTCCTTCCTTCCTTCCTTTCTCCCTCCCTCCCTCCCCTCCCTCCCCTTCCTCTTTCTCCTCCTCCTCTCCTCCCTTCCCGCACTGATGGTGTTACCCATCTTCTTCTCCTTCGACTCCTAAAGATTCTGAAAGGTTCGTGTTGGTCCCAAATCCTGAAGGATTTAAATGAAGACTTTGGCCTGCTAACCGTCCGCTTTCTGCCCTTCTCTTCGTCGGTGACTTCCCAGGGAGTTAGGGGTCTTCATCCTACAAGCACCTCTGCTGGAATTTAGCAGCTGCTTTAGCTCGGGATTAACTCTGGCTGCCCTCTTTTGTCCTCTACCCCATTCATGCTGAAAATGGACCCCGAGGCCCCGGGAAAGGATGGTCTTCCACAGGGATAAATGGATACCCATGGATCTTGGGCTTATTGCAGAAACACCGTGGGAAATAGTTATTTAATCTGTCGAGGATTAACCTGGGAAAATCTGCCTGGTCGCCTATGGAGCCGAGAAGGAGGCAGGTGTGTTAGAGGAGCTATCAGCCACCTGTACAGGAAGGCATCACCTTATGGCCGCATTTGAGCCCAAAACTTCCAGTGCTAAAAGCGAGACAAGTGAGTTTTGCCCCGTTTAACTCCTTTTCTTGGCACAGTTGTTAAGTTAGTAACACGGTCGTGAAAGGAATCGGGCTTCCCTCCCTTTGACTTGGCTTGTCAGAAGGTGGCAAAAGGAGATTACGTGACCCCAGGACATTGCGACCATCATAAATACAGGAGGAGGAGGTAGAAGAAGAAAGGAGGAGGAGGAGGAGGAGAAGAGGAAGAGGAAGAAGAAGAGGAAGAAGAAGAAGAAGAGGAGGAGGAAGAGGAGAAGGAATAGAATAGAATATAGAGTTGAAAGGGACCTTAGTCCAACCCTCTGCCCAGGCAGGAAACCCTACACCACTTCAGATAGATGGTTATCCAACATCTTCTTAAAAACTTCCAGTGTTGGACCATTCACAACTTCTGGAGGCAAGTTGTTCCACTGATTAATTGATCTCACTGTCAGGAAGTTTCTCCTTAGTTCTAGGTTGCTTCACTCCTTGATTAGCTTCCATCCATTCTTCCTTGTCTGGCCTTGGTGCTTTGAAAATAGTTTGACCCCTTCCTCCTCCTCTTTCTCCTTTTGAGATCAACCGATTTCATTTCTTTGGGCTTCTTTGGGCAAGATCCTCTCCCACCTGGTACTCCAGAGGCGGGTTAAATTTCCACTTCCAAGATCTAAGCTCGTAAGGGATTAAGGAACACGGACACCAAGCTGGTGGAAGCTGTCTTAGGCTAACACACAGCCAGGAAGTTGGCTGGCTTGTTTTTTTTGGATTTGTTATTTCTCCAGATGTTACGACGCCGTCCTCCGCTCGTACAATAAAATCTTGATCGAGGTGCGTTCTTTCTCGACAGGTTTCAAAAATGCTTGATTTCCAATGTGGGAGGGTGAAATATTGTCCTAGGTCTTGGCTGTTCCCTAGTTGGGTAATGAAAAATCTGCAAGAAAACAAACCAGCTCAGAGCACAGTCTGTCCATCTGTCCTTTCCTCCTTCCCTCCCTCCCTCTTTCTCCTCCTCCTCCAAATTCCACTCCCTTCTAGAGTTGATAATGTTCCCTACTTGGGTTAAAATATCTGCAAGAAGGCAACCAAGCTCAGAAAACAGCAAGGACCCTAAAATCATCTCCCCCTCCCACTGCCATCCTTTCTAGAACTGATGATGTTACCTAGTTGGGTAATGAAACGTTTGCAAGAAAACAAGCCAGCTCAGAGAGCACCAAGGAACCCACAATCTATCTATCCTTCCTTCCTTCCTTCCTTCCTTCCTTCCTTCCTTCCTTCCTTCCTTCCTTCCTTCCTTCCTTCCTTCCTTCCTTCCTTCCTTCCTTCCTTTCTCCCTCCCTCCCTCCCTCCCTTTCCTCTTTCTCCTCCTCCTCTCCTCCCTTCCAGCACTGATGGTGTCACCTAGTTGGGTAACAAAACATCTGCAAGAAAACAACCAAGCTCAGAGGTCATCGAAGCCCTTCTCCTTTCAATCCTGAACTTTAAAAAAAAGATTCTCTTCTATTGGTCCCAGGGGAGTGAACCATCTTCATGGCTTTGAACCGTGGTAGACGGGCCATCCCCCCCCCCCCAAAAAAAGATAAAGATATGTTGCCATCGTCCCCGCTTCAAAGTCCCACCACCTACAATAAATATCCAAAGATTTGGCCAGGAATCTTCTCTATCCGCTATTCGAAAGGTGGGAAGGGCTGCAAAAAAATTTTTTGATGACATCTTCTTCTCCTTTGACTCCTAAAGATTCTGAAAGGTTCGTGTTGGTCCCAAATCCTGAAGGATTTAAATGAAGACTTTGGCCTGCTAACCGTCCGCTTTCTGCCCTTCTCTTCGTCGGTGACTTCCCAGGGAGTTAGGGGTCTTCATCCTACAAGCACCTCTGCTGGAATTTAGCAGCTGCTTTAGCTCGGGATTAACTCTGGCTGCCCTCTTTTGTCCTCTACCCCATTCATGCTGAAAATGGACCCCGAGGCACCGGGAAAAGATGGTCTTCCACAGGGATAAATGGATACCCCTGGATCTTGGGCTTATTGCAGAAACACCGTGGGAAATAGTTATTTAATCTGTCGAGGATTAACCTGGGAAAATCTGCCTGGTCGCCTATGGAGCCGAGAAGGAGGCAGGTGTGTTAGAGGAGCTATCAGCCACCTGTACAGGAAGGCCTCACCTTATGGCCGCATTTGAGCCCAAAACTTCCGGTGCTAAAAGCGAGACAAGTGAGTTTTGCCCCGTTTAACTCCTTTTCTTGGCACAGTTGTTAAGTTAGTAACACGGTCTTGAAAGGAATTGGGCTTCCCTCCCTTTGACTTGGTTTGTCAGAAGGTGGCAAAAGGAGATTACGTGACCCCAGGACATTGCGACCATCATAAATACAGGAGGAGGAGGTAGAAGAAGAAAGGAGGAGGAGGAGGAGGAGAAGAGGAAGAGGAAGAAGAGGAGGAAGAAGAAGAAGAAGAGGAGGAGAAGGAATAGAATAGAATATAGAGTTGAAAGGGACCTTAGTCCAACCCTCTGCCCAGGCAGGAAACCCTACACCACTTCAGATAGATGGTTATCCAACATCTTCTTAAAAACTTCCAGTGTTGGAGCATTTGCAACTTCTGGAGGCAAGTTGTTCCACCGATTAATTGTTCTCACTGTCAGGAAGTTTCTCCTTCGTTCTAGGTTGCTCACTCCTTGATTAGTTTCCATCCGTTGCTTCGAGGAGGAAGGAGAAGAAGAAGAAAGCCAGACAAACTTTTGAAGAGAAGAGAAGAGGAGGAGAAGGAAAAAGAGAAGAGAAACAGAAAAGAAGAGAGGAGAAGGAGGAGAGAAAGAGAATAGAAGGAGAAAGTGCAGAGGGAGAAAGAGATGAGGGAGATAGAAAGAGGAGAAAGAGAAGAAAAGAAAGAGAAGAGAAAGAGAAGGAGAAAGTGGAGAAGGAAAAAGAGGTGAAGAAGAAGAAAGAGGAGGAGGAGGAGGCCACCTGTAAGGAGATCAACTCCTTTGTTGGTGAGGACTAAGTGAAGATCACAGTCAATTCTTTACAAATGTATGCTTAGTTTTAACATTTAGTTAACATACCTTTAGGTTTCGAAGTGACGATTCTAGCTATTCTCCTCATTGTCTCCTTCATCATCCTCTAGGTTCTCCAAGATTTCTTCTAAAATAGCTGTTCGCTGTTTCTTGACGGGGGGATCTGGGTAAGAGGAAGTGACACTGTTGAGTGGAAATAGCAGAACACCCATTTTTCTGTCCCGTTAGTCAATTGATCCCAAAACTTGTTATATTGGAGACATGCCCAGACTAGGCAGATAGCATTAACCAGACTTACAGAATACAGAATAATAGAACTTGGAAGGGAGGGACCTTGGAGGTCTTCTAATCCAGCCCCCTGCTCAAGCAAGAGACCCTATGCCATTCTGGACTAAAGGCTGTCCAATTTTTTCTTGAAAACCTCCAGTGATGAAGCATGCACAACTTCTGGAGGCCAGTCGTCCCACTGGTTCATCATCATTCTCCCGGTCTACGTTGAGGTTAGATCTCTCTTTTGTGATCTTCCACCCATTACTTCTTGTCCTGTCCTCAGGTGCTTTGGAGAATAAGCCCAGTCCCTCTTCCATTTATCGTGTCACCCCTAGTCCTTCTCTTTCTTAAGCTAGATTTCTTCGTTTAGGCTAGATTGCTAACTTCGTTGCACTACATTTGAAGAGTCAACAAGGCATAGGATATCCGCAAGAACAAAACGCACCAACTTTAGACTCCAAGAAGGTTTAACAGCAATGCAGAAGGGCCATGGTTAAGTAGATCCAAGAGCATGCCATGCCATGCCATGCCATCTATTCTATTCTATTCTATTCTATTCTATTCTATTCTATTCTATTCTATTCTATTCTCCTTCCTTCTTCCTTTCTTTCTCTTCTCTTCTCCTTCCCTCTTCCTCCTCCTCTTCTAATTCTCTTCTCCTTCCCTCTTTCTCTTCTCTTCTCCTTCCTTCTTCCCTTCTCCTTCTATTCTGTTTTCCTTCCCACTTCCTCTCCCTCCTTCCCTCTTCCTCCTTCTCTTCTAATTCTCTTCTCCTTCTCTCTTCCTCCTTCTCTTCTATTCTCCTTCCTTCTTCCCTTCTCTTTCTATTCTATTTTCCTTCCCTCTTCCTTCTCTAATTCTATTCTATTCTCCTTCCTTCTTCCCTTCTCCTTCTCCTTCTCCTCCTGTCCTGTCCTGTCCTATCCTGTCCTGTCCTGTCCTATCCTATCCTGTCCTATCCTATCCTATCTATTCTTATCCTATCCTATCCTATCCTATCCTTTCTATTCTTATCCTATCCTATCCTATCCTATCCTATCCTATCCTATCCTATCCTATCCTATCCTATCCTATCCTATCCTATCCTATCCTCTCTGCTGCAATTCACTTAACAACAGTGCAAGGAAAGCTGTAAAATGGGGGCAAAACTCACTTAATGAGTTAGCGATGGAACTTTAGGACTCAATTGTGGTTGTAAATCAAGGATGATCTGTATAGCGCTCTGTAACTGCCCCAGCTTTTTTTTTTTTAAAAAAAGTCACATGCGAATTGTGGGAGACGGTGTAACTCATCCTTCCCCTTATATAATCTTCTTTTCTGCCTTTTCCCTCGTTTCTCTCTCTCTCTCTCTCTCTCTTCTCTCTCTCTCTCTCTCTCCATGTGGAGAACAGCTGTTCAAATCCCAATCTTTTCCCCATCAAAACGCCTGTCTCTCCGACAAACAAATAAATGTACTTTTTTTTTTCCTTTTCTTCCAGGACTCAGGGAAAAAAAAACGGGTGTAAAATAAACAGACAGAACGAGCTGCTGCATTTTCTCCCAGCGTTACAGCTGCTTCCCAAGATAAACAGCCAGTAAATGTCAGAAAAACATCAATATAAGGGAAATTAACCTGACAAGAGGCGGACACCCCCCCGCTCCCCTCCCCCCCTCCCCACCCCAGCTTCCCCTTCCCCAAATCCTTGCGCTTTTTCCATTCCCAACCAAACGGTTTTACATTTGGGGAGTTCCTCTCCCACCCAATCAAACGCCAATGATTTTATTTTTCAATTAATTCCTTGACAGGAAGCCAGGATGGTGGTACTTCTGGCTCCTGTGTTTTTAACAATTGTCGAGGGAGGCAGAAGTGGGGGAGGGGAGAACAAGGGGGAGTTTGTAAGGGGGGAGGGGAAAGAGCCTGGAACACTTTTAATCTCCCCCCCTCCCCGTCCCCACTTCCCTCAGTTGAGATAAAGAGTCAGAACTTTAAGAGAAAAAGCAAGCCATATTTTCGGGAAGTCTGTGCCAAGTTGTCTACGCCACGATGTAAAAAAAGATGCTGAGACTCTAGAAAGAGTGCAGAGAAGAGCAACAAGGAGGATTAGGGGACTGGAGACTAAAACATGAAGAACGGTTGCAGGAACTTGGTATGGCTAGTTTAATGAAAAGAAGGACCAGGGGAGACATGATAGCAGTCTTCCAATATCTCAGGGGCTGCCCCAAAGAAGAGGGAGTCAAGCTATTCTCCAAAGCACCTGAGGGTAGAACAAGAAGCAATGGGTGGAAACTAATCAAGGAGAGAAGCAACTTAGAACTAAGGAGAAATTTCCTGACAGGGAAAAACAAGTAACCGGTGAATGGCTATACCTTGGTAAGACCAGACTTGGAATATGGCATCCAGTTTTGGTCACCACAATATAAAAAAGATATTAAGAATATTTCAAGAATAATCTCTGGGTTTCTCTTATTTATTGGTATGAACTTTTTTTTTTTTTTTACAAACTACCTACGTATGTCCAACACAATTTCCTCCTTCTGTTTCCCCCCACCTATGTCAGATCAGGTGGGCTGAGAGAGAGAGAAAGTGACTGGCCCAAGGTTGCCCAATTGGCTTTCATGGCTAAGGCAGAAACTAGAACTCACTGTCTCCTAGTGATTGGACCAAAGTCACCCAGCTGGCTTTCATGCTAAAGCGGGACTAGAACTCACCGTCTCCTAGAGATTGGACCAAAGTGACCCAGCTGGCTTTCATGATAAAGCGGGACTAGAACTCACTGTCTCCTAGTGATGAGATCAAAGTCACCCAGCTGGCTTTTGTGCCAAAAGTGGACTAGAACTCCTGGTGATTGGGCCAAAGTCACCCAGCCAGAGGTTTGCTGAGACAAAGATTGTGCGGTATACTTTCTAAGGAAGCCTAGGTCAGAACAGCTGAGTGTAACCAGCTCACACTGGTTAACCCTAACCCTAACTCTAACCCTCAACCCTTCTGCAAAACTTTTAGCTTAGGTAAATCTTTTTTCTAAAGTTCTAAGTGCCAAAGCCCACTGTAACAACATTGCCAAAAAGGCACTAAAAGTTGTTAACCTAATCTTGCGTAGCTTCTTCTCTGGTAATATTGTACTACTAACTAGAGCATACAAAACCTTTGCTAGACCAATCCTTGAATACAGCTCATCTGTCTGGAACCCGCACTGCATATTGGACATAAATACAATCGAAAGAGTCCAGAGATATTTCACGAGAAGAGTCCTCCACTCCTCTGCTCGCAATAAAATACCTTATGCCACCGGACTGCAAATTTTGGTCTTAGACAACTCAGAACTACGTAGACTTCAGTCTGACCTAAGCATAGTACATAAAATTATCTACCTTGTCAATGACTACTTCAGCTTCAACCACAACAATACACAAGCAAATTATAGAGACAAACTCAAGGTAAACCGTTCCAAACTCGATTGCAGAAAATATGACTTCAGTAACAGAGTGGTCAATGCCTGGAATGCACTACCTGACTCTGTAGTTTCTTCCCCAAACCCCCAAAAATTTTAAGCTTAAACTGTCTACTGTTGACCTCACCCCATTCCTAAAAGGTCTGTAAGGGGCGTGCATAAGCGCACCTGCGTGCCTACCATCCCTGTCCTAATATTCCTTTTTTACTTACTCTTTTCATGTGTCCAAATTATGTTTATACTTTTGCCTGTTATCTCATATATAATTGACAAATAAAATAAATAGGTCAACAAAAGGATTTTTGTACATATCCAGGGTGGGGTGGGGAGGTGGTGGGGAGAAAGTCTTGATTACTTTTCTGGTAGCTTTTTCCCCCCCCACTTTTCTCTAAATCTTGCTTAGTTTCTTTTTTCTTAGCAATTACTAGAGCCAGAAAGAGGAAGGGAAGGGTAAGGGATAGAAGAAAGGGGGTGGGGGGGTGGGGGAAAAGCTGACACATCTGTATGGTCGCAGACATGAAGTCTTCAAGAATCCAATAATGTACCACTAAGCGGAATAACACGAGGCAGGGGTTGGGTGGGTGCAGCTCCCCTAATGCATCAGCCAAGGCTGGCTGGATTCGGAGCCAGCGAAAACACCCGTACAACTTTTTTGCTAATTTCACTTAGGAATACTCTTTCAATGATTGCAATTTCATTTTAGACTGTGTTTTATTCCAATTTCCTTTTTTTTTTTTTTTTTTTTTTTTTTATTGAAAGAGTTTTAAAAAAAACAAAAACATTTTCCCCCTTTTTTCCCCCTCCCTCCCAAAAAAAAAAAACACACCCCCCTCCCTCCCCCACCCCCCGGCTTCCCGGGTCAATCACAAGGTAAAGTCCAATCCAAATAACCACATCCAAAGCTTTTCGTCTCCCAACCCCCTCCCCATTACATAAAATAACTTTCTAATTATTCAAAGGCAATCTGATATTTCTTAATCTGATATCTGTTTTGTAGATAATCAATCCATTTTTTCCATTCAATTAAATATCTTTCCTGCGTATTGTCTTTTAAAAACGCTGAGATTTTAGCCATCTCAGCCAAATTAATAACTTTCAATATCCATTCTTCTATTGTAGGTATCTCTTCTTTCTTCCAGTATTGTCCAATCAACAGTCTTGCTGCTGTTATTAAGTTCAAAATCAGTTTAGTCTCAATCCCTGTACAATCCATTATAATTCCCAAAAGGAAAAATTGTGGCAGGAACTTTATCTTCTTCTTCAGTACATTTTGAATAATCCACCAAATTCTTATCCAAAAGACCTTAATTTTCTTGCAAGTCCACCAAATATGAAAATATGTAGCATCATCACAATCACACCTCCAACATTTCGCTTGGATATTAGGATACATACATGATAATTTTTTGGGATCTAAATGCCATCTATAAAACATCTTATAAAAATTTTCCCTTAAATTCTGTGCTTGTGTAAACTTAACATTTCTAACCCAAATTTTCTCCCATGTTTCCAACATTATTGGTTCCTGAATATTCTGTGCCCATTTTATCATACAATCCTTTACCAAATCCTTTTCCGAATCTATTTCAAGCAACACATTATACAATCTCTTTATATGCTCCTGGGTCTGATTTCTAATTTGCTTTATTAAATTTTCCTCCCTTTGCATTATACCAATTTTTTGATCTTCTTTCCATCTAGCACTTATTTGCCCATATTGAAACCAAGTATAATTCCTCCCTTCTTCATTTAATACCTGTAATGATTTTAATTGCAATCTACCTCCTTCAGCATACAAAAGTTCTTTATATGTAATCATTTCCTGTTTCTGTTCTATATTTATATTCTCTATTGCATGTCTAGGGCTCGCCCATATAGGAATCTTATAATCTAATTTATAGGAATATTTATTCCAGACCCGCAAAAGAGCACTTCTCAACACATGATTCTTAAAAGCCCTATCCACTTTTTTTCCATAAAATAAGTACGCATGCCATCCATATAACAAGTCATAACCTTCTATATTCAAAATTCTTTCCTCTGTTAAGTTAAACCAGTCACTTATTACTGAGAGGGTTACTGCTTCATAATATAGTTTAAAATTAGGCATTCTTAAACCACCTCTTTCCCGTGAATCCTGTATTATTTTCATTTTAACCCTCGCCTTTTTACCCTGCCATATAAATTTATTAATCCCACTCTGCCAATCTTCCAAATTTTTATCCTTTTTAATTATAGGTATCATCTGGAACAGAAACAAAAATCTAGGTAACACATTCATTTTAATAGCCGCAATCCTTCCCAATAGGGATAACTGCAATTTCTTCCAGCCATTCATATCATTCTGAACTTTTTGCCATAGCAAGTCATAATTATTCTTATAAAGTTTCTTGTTCGATGAGCTAATATAGACCCCTAAATATTTAACCTTTTTTACTACCTCAAATCCTGTCATTTCCTCTAGTTTTTGTTTCTGTTGTATAGACATATTTTTAATTATCACTTTTGTTTTTTTCTGATTTATTTTAAATCCTGATACCTTTCCATATTTATCAATTACTTCCAACAAAAATCTACTTGAATTTATAGGATTCATTAACGTAACCACTACATCATCTGCAAAAGCTCTAACTTTGTACTCATATTGTCTAATCTTAATTCCCTCTATTTTCATTAATTCTCGTATTTTATCTAATAATGGTTCCAGAGTCAAAACAAACAATAATGGTGAACAAACAATAATGGTGTCAATTTCCTTTTAATTCGTATTTTAGTCCCATTTCATTTAAAAATTGTATTTTATCCAATTCCCATTTTTAAATTGCTTTTATCCAGGGGTGAAATGCTCCCGGTTCAGAGCGGATTGGCTGATGCGGTAGCAACGGTGGCAGGCGGTTCGGAGAACTGCTTAAAATCCTGCTCACCCCATGCCCAGCTGAGCCACGCGATCGTCAGAGTTTTTTTTTTGTTTTTTTTTTATTGAAAGAGTTTTAAAAAAAACAAAAACATTTTCCCCCTTTTTTCCCCCTCCCTCCCAAAAAAAAAAACAAAACAAGACACCCCCCTCCCTCCCCCACCCCCGGCTTCCCGGGTCAATCACAAGGTAAAGTCCAATCCAAATAACCACATCCAAAGCTTTTCGCCTCCCAACCCCTCCCATTACATAAAATAACTTTCTAATTATTCAAAGGCAATCTGATATTTCTTAATCTGATATCTGTTTTGTAGATAATCAATCCATTTTTCCATTCAATTAAATATCTTTCCTGCGTATTGTCTTTTAAAAACGCTGAGATTTTAGCCATCTCAGCCAAATTAATAACTTTCAATATCCATTCTTCTATTGTAGGTATCTCTTCTTTCTTCCAGTATTGTCCAATCAACAGTCTTGCTGCTGTTATTAAGTTCAAAATCAGTTTAGTCTCAATCCCTGTACAATCCATTATAATTCCCAAAAGGAAAAATTGTGGCAGGAACTTTATCTTCTTCTTCAGTACATTTTGAATAATCCACCAAATTCTTATCCAAAAGACCTTAATTTTCTTGCAAGTCCACCAAATATGAAAATATGTAGCATCATCACAATCACACCTCCAACATTTCGCTTGGATATTAGGATACATACATGATAATTTTTTGGGATCTAAATGCCATCTATAAAACATCTTATAAAAATTTTCCTTAAATTCTGTGCTTGTGTAAACTTAACATTTCTAACCCAAATTTTCTCCCATGTTTCCAACATTATTGGTTCCTGAATATTCTGTGCCCATTTTATCATACAATCCTTTACCAAATCCTTTTCCGAATCTATTTCAAGCAACACATTATACAATCTCTTTATATGCTCCTGGGTCTGATTTCTAATTTGCTTTATTAAATTTTCCTCCCTTTGCATTATACCAATTTTTTGATCTTCTTTCCATCTAGCACTTATTTGCCCATATTGAAACCAAGTATAATTCCTCCCTTCTTCATTTAATACCTGTAATGATTTTAATTGCAATCTACCTCCTTCAGCATACAAAAGTTCTTTATATGTAATCATTTCCTGTTTCTGTTCTATATTTATATTCTCTATTGCATGTCTAGGGCTCGCCCATATAGGAATCTTATAATCTAATTTATAGGAATATTTATTCCAGACCCGCAAAAGAGCACTTCTCAACACATGATTCTTAAAAGCCCTATCCACTTTTTTTCCATAAAATAAGTACGCATGCCATCCATATAACAAGTCATAACCTTCTATATTCAAAATTCTTTCCTCTGTTAAGTTAAACCAGTCACTTATTACTGAGAGGGTTACTGCTTCATAATATAGTTTAAAATTAGGCATTCTTAAACCACCTCTTTCCCGTGAATCCTGTATTATTTTCATTTTAACCCTCGCCTTTTTACCCTGCCATATAAATTTATTAATCCCACTCTGCCAATCTTCCAAATTTTTATCCTTTTTAATTATAGGTATCATCTGGAACAGAAACAAAAATCTAGGTAACACATTCATTTTAATAGCCGCAATCCTTCCCAATAGGGATAACTGCAATTTCTTCCAGCCATTCATATCATTCTGAACTTTTTGCCATAGCAAGTCATAATTATTCTTATAAAGTTTCTTGTTCGATGAGCTAATATAGACCCCTAAATATTTAACCTTTTTTACTACCTCAAATCCTGTCATTTCCTCTAGTTTTTGTTTCTGTTGTATAGACATATTTTTAATTATCACTTTTGTTTTTTTCTGATTTATTTTAAATCCTGATACCTTTCCATATTTATCAATTACTTCCAACAAAAATCTACTTGAATTTATAGGATTCATTAACGTAACCACTACATCATCTGCAAAAGCTCTAACTTTGTACTCATATTGTCTAATCTTAATTCCCTCTATTTTCATTAATTCTCGTATTTTATCTAATAATGGTTCCAGAGTCAAAACAAACAATAATGGTGAACAAACAATAATGGTGTCAATTTCCTTTTAATTCGTATTTTAGTCCCATTTCATTTAAAAATTGTATTTTATCCAATTCCCATTTTTAAATTGCTTTTATCCAGGGGTGAAATGCTCCCGGTTCAGACCGGATTGGCTGATCCGGTAGCAACGGTGGCAGGCGGTTCGGAGAACCGGTAGCAAAAATCCCTGCTCACCCCATGCCCAGCTGAGCCACGCGATCGTCAGAGCCTTTTTTTTTTTTAACTTTTAAAAGAAGTTTTTTAACCACCTCTTCAGCCGAGGAAGAGGTTGTAAAAAAATGCTTTTAAAAGGTTAAAGAGAGAGAGAGAGAGAGAGGGAAAGAAGAAAGAAAGAAAGAAAGAAAGAAAGAAAGAAAGAAAGAAAGGAGGAAGGGAGGAAAAAGGAGAGGAAGGAAGGACTACAAACCTGGCACTCAGACACAGCTTCAGAGGACTGGAAGGGACCTGGAGGCCATCTAGTCCAACCCTGCTCCAGCAGGACATTGTTAGTGAGTTTCTGTCTTTTGATCCCCCAGTTACATGGTTACATAGCCACGCCCACCCAGTCACATGACCCCACAAGCCACACCCACCAAGCCACGTCCACAGAACCGGTAGGAAAGAAATTTAGATTTCCCCACTGGCTTTTATCAAATGTTAGTAATAATTTGTTTCTGGAATTCTGCGCTTTGATACGGCCCAAGGCCTAATTAATAAAGATTGAATTTAGGAATACGGTCCTCTACAGTCCTTGACTTACGACCGTAACTGAGCCCAGCATTAAGAGACGGATAGATTCAAGATCACGAAGATTGACAGAATCAACGGCCACTTTATGATGCCTTGGTTAAGACTGCATTGCTAAGCTAGAGTGTTGCGAAGTGGGCTTTGTCCCATTTTAGGACCTTCCCTGTCGCAGTCGTTAAAGTGAATCGCTGCGGCCGTTCAGTGAGTAACTCGGTCGTTAAGGGAATCTGGCTTCCTGTTTGTCAGACGGACGCCAAATGGTCCGTCCGACCTGCAACCGCCATAAATTTAATTTAATTTACATACCATGTGCAACGACAATAAACTAAACTAAATACAAATCTATCGCCGAGCGTCTGAATTTCAATTGCGTGGCCGCAGGGATGTTGCAACAACGGGCCGTTAAGTGTGAAAAACGGTCGTAAGTCCATTTTATTTTTTCCCCAGGGCCGTCGTAACTTCGCACGGTCCCTAAGCGAACTATTGTAAGCGAAAAACTACCTGTGTTCACCAAGCTGGATTGCAAAAATTGGTATGCATTTTATAGCTGTGGGTGTATTTTGGAGGCATGCCTATCATATATTTTTTGGGGGGGTTATAATTGGCGTTTCGTGTATGAAATTGCAACAAGCAGGCTTGGATCACACCCAGGTTTGATGCTGGTATTGTACAGAAGAAGCAAAGTGGGTGTCATTGAAGGCAGAAGAAACATTTAAAAAAAGAAATGCTCGTTTTTAAGGGAAGATTCTGTGGCTTCGCGGCTCGGCTTGGCTCACGTTTCGCGGCTCGCTTCGAACAGCTCGCCGTTTTATTTATGTTGTTTATTGGATTTATATAGCCAGCCACCTCCCGTACGTGACTCTAGGCAGCTCAGAATAAAGTAGATGAAGCAGATAAAAATGCATAATATCAAAAATAAAAACGCCGAGCGTTTTCTGTCTTCTTTTGCTACTGCAATTTTTCCCTCATTAGATTCTCAGGGCCCGGCTCATGCGAACGGGATTGGATGGGGAAGAAAAGAGAAACGTTATATAGAGATATTAAGCATGGGTTCACATGATACTTCAGAAAAGGAGCGAAGATCGAGTTGCGTTTAGTGTGTTTTACAAACTCGCCTGCTGGGAAAATTATGTCCTAGCATGGTGCTATAAGATCAGTGGTGAAATCCAAATTTTTTGACTACCATCTTATGCAGGGTATTTGCTGGGGGTAGAGGGGTTCAGTATGCCATGCAAACATAGAATTGGGCAAACTTTATTTGGGTTTAACAGAATAACAAGAATAGAATAACAGAGTTGGAAGGGAACTTTGAGGTCTTCTAGTCCAACCCCCTGCTTAGGCAGGAAACCCTACACCAGTTCAGACAAATGGTTAACCAACATCTTAAAAACCTCCAGTGTTGGAGCATTTGCAACTTCTGGAGGCAAGTTGTTCCACTGATTAATTGTTCTCACTGTCAGGAAATTTCTCCTTAGTTCTAAGTTGCTTCTCTCCTGGATGAGTTTTCACCCATTGCTTCTTGTCCTGCCCTCAGGTGCTTTGGAGAATAGCTTGACTCCCTCTTCTTTGGGGCAGCCTCTGAGATATTGGAACACTGCTATCATGTCACCCCTTAGTCCTTCTTTTCATTAAACTAGACATACCCAGTTCCTGCAACCGTTCTTCATATGTTTTAGCCTCCAGTCCCCTCATCATCTTTGTTGCTCTTCTCTGCACTCTTTCTAGAGTCTCAGCATCTTTTTTACATCGTGGCGACCAAAACTGGATGCAGTATTCCAAGTGGGACCTTACCAAGGCACTCTTTGATAAGCTATTGTCCATTACATCTTGTCCTGCCTTCAGGTGCTTTGGAGAATAGCTTGACTCCCTCTTCTTTGGGGCAGCCCCTGAGATGTTGGAATACTGCTATCATGTCTCCCCTGGTCCTTCTTTTCATTAAACTAGATGGACCTTGATGGTTTCCTAGTCCAACTCCCTTAATCCGCTCCTCCTCCTCCCCCTTTCCCTTCCACCACTGATGAAGTTACCTAGACAGGTAATGAGACATCTGCAAGAAAATAAATGAGCTCAGAGGGCACCAAAGACCCCATAGCCTTCCTCCTCCCCACCGCTTTCCCTGAATAATAATTTAAAAAAAAAGATTAGGAAATCTGTTTGTTCCCAGCTCTTCTTTCTCCTTAATTCCACAGAAGCAACCTGGAATTAAGGAGAAACTTCCTAACAGCGAAGATAAATTAACCAGTGGAGCAGAAGTTGGCACTAGAAGTTCCTGATGCTTCATTACTGGAGGTTTTTAAGAAGAGATTGGATGGCCACTGGTCTCCCGCTTGAGCAGGGGGTTGGACTAGAAGACCTCCAAGGGCCCTTCCAGCTCTATTCGGATTGATTGATCTTCTCCAAACGTGAGCAAAAGCCTTTATTTTGCAACTCTTAACTTTGAAGTAGGGACGCTCAGTGGCTAAGACGCTGGGCTTGTCGATCGAAATAAGTATCAGATAAAAAAATATCGAATAGCATGAGTAAATTTAGGAAATATTTTGTATTAGATATATTTTTGAAGGAGAGGGGAATTGAGAGTGTGATTATGTGTGGAGTGACTAGAGATTATAATTTAGGATTTATTTTGGATTATGATTGTTAGTTTTGATACCCTGCATTTTGTTCTGGGAAGTCGGGGGTGGGGGGTGGGGGGTAAGGGGGAGGGGAATTGGGGTGGGGTTGAGGGTAGAAGATGGAGTGATGGTTAATGTACAGGGATTATTGAAGATGTATAAATATAATTAATGTAGGGTCGGGTCTGCCCAGCTACCATTTTAGAATGGTGGGGAGGGAGAAAAGAGGACAGAGTAGGAGGTAGAAAAGAGGAGAAGAGGGGTAAAAGAGGGAGAAGAGGAAGGAAGAGGGGTAGAAGAGGGAGAAGGAAGGAATAGGGTGGAGGGAGGAGAGGATGTAGATAAGAGAAGGGGAGGAAGGTTTGGAAAGTAGAAGAAGGTAGAAGAGGGAAGAGAGTTAAAAGGAGGGGGTGGTGACTGGGCAAGCCCGACTAATTGTATATGACTGTACATTGGATGAGTTGTTGGATATGAATGTAAAAATAAAACTTTTTTATAAAAAAAAAAAAGAAAAGTCAGCAGTTCGGCGGTTCGAGTCCTTAGCGCCGCGTCACGGGGTGAGCTCCTGTTACTTGTCCCGGCTTCTGCCAACCTAGCAGTTCGAAAGCAGGTAAAAAAAAATGCAAGTAGAAAAAATAGGGACCACCTTTGGTGGGAAGGGAACAGAGTTCCGTTAGCCTTTGGCATTGAGTCATGCCGGCCACAAGAGCCCGGAGACGTCTTCGGACAGCGCTGGCTCTTCGGCTTTGAAACAGAGATGAGCATCGCTCCCCTAGAGTCAGGAACGACCAGCATGTATGTGCGAGGGAACTTTTACCTTAGAGGGACAGCCAACTGTCTGGAGTGGTAGAGGTTCTGCTCCTTGAGCAGGAGGGTTTAAAAGAATAATAGAATTGGGATCTTGGAGGTCTTCTAGTCCAACCCCTTGCTCAAGCAGGAGACCCTATACCATCCCAGACAAGTGGCTATCCAGTCTCTTTTTAAAAACCTACAGTGATGGTATTGTGCCTCGCCCGCCCTCCTCTCCGCAGCCGGGCCACTCCCATCTCCTATCTGAGCCAGAGACTGATAGTGAAAAATAATGGCCTGGCATGCCTCCAGCCCCCAGCCCTGGCACCGTGCCCGGACAGACTGAGCAAACAAACCTCCCTACAGCGTGTGAGCGCGAGGCCGGCCATGAGCTGGAATGGCCGGCAGCTGAGCAAGAGGACGAAAGGTGGGCAGATCCCCGCTTCCGGAGAATGGAGAGGCGACGTCAGCAAAAGGAAGGGTGGGACAGGCCTGGATAAGTGCTGAGTCATGGAGCCACACCCCATGGCCTATATAAAGGATCTGCTTTTTGGCATTCCTTCAGTCAGGCAAAGTCTCATCTGGTTGCTGAAGTCACACCTTGGATTCCTGCCTGCCCTGAGAACTCTGACAGGAATTTGGCAAAGCTGCAGAGGCTTCGTGGCCACGCTTAAGACAGACTTCCCAGACCCGGCCGTCAGAGGAAGAGTGGGACACGACAGATGGAGCACCCACAACTTCTGGAGGCAAGGTGTCTCACTGGTTGGTTGTTCTCACCGTTAAGCAATTTCTTGTTTAATTCTCGGTCGATTCTCTCCTTGATTAGTTTCCATCCGTTGTTTTTTGCCTCGCCCTTCTGGTGTTTTGGAAAATAGCTGGAGCCCCTTTTCTTTGTTGGCAGCCCCTCAAAAGAAAAGGAGGTCAACCTAAGACAGGGGAGGGGTGTGTGTGGTCGGACTAGAAGACCTCCAAAGTCCCTTCCAACTCCGTTCTTCTCTTCAACATCTTCTCCCGAGAGATCTTTTGCGAGAAACTTCCAAACGAATTCCGGCGCTGGAATTGGAGCCGACGGCTTTCAAAGCTCCCCCTCTCTTTGCTTCCTTTTTCCTTCCACTCTTTCCCTCCCCTTCAACCATCCCCTTCCCCTCCCCACCCACCCCCACAACGTACAGCTTCTCTTGGAGGATTGTTTTGGAAATATTTCCGAGAGAGTCAGTAATAATCCTGCATGCATTCCTGCCTCCTGGGAGCCGCGAGACGTGAGGAGGAAGAACCTGCTCCCAATCCGGCTAAATTACTATTGACTTGTGTTCGGCGGGCTCCACAAACATTTCACTCAGCCGTCCCCGACAGTGCTGGGCGATCTCCTGCCAGGGGTAACTTGAGAGGCCAGCTGCGCTGGGTTGCGTCTTCCTGCTCGTCCCCATCGATCAAAGAATTAAACTGACAGGAGGAAAATTCTCCCACCAACCCATCCAGGGCTGAGCCTGGAATGGCTGGTGAGGGGGGGGGGAGGGAGCTCAGAAGGCAGAGCCAGCCTGGGAGGGTCGTGGGAAGCTTAATGAGGAGACCTCCATCTCTTGCACCAACATGGAAAGGATGTCAGTTGGGTAAGTAAAGAGAGACTTATATGAATATCTATCTATCTATCTATCTATCTATCTATCTATCTATCTATCTATCTATCTATCTATCTATCTATCTATCATCTACCTACCTACTTACCTACCTACCTACCTTTCTATCTATCTATCTATCTATCTATCTATCTATCTATCTATCTATCTATCTATCTATCTATCTATCTATCTATCTATCTATCTATCTATCTATCTATCTATCTCTCTCTCTCTATCTCTCTCTATCTATCTATCTATCTATCTATCTATCTATCTATCTATCTATCTATCTATCTATCTATCTATCTATTTTTCCCCTCCTGGTTTTCCTGCTTCCAAGTTAAAGGTAAAAGGTAAAGGTTCCCCTCGCACATATGTGCTAGTTTGTTCCCAACTCTAGGGGGCGGTGCTCATCTCCGTTTCAAAGCCGAAGAGCCAGCGCTGTCCAAAGACGTCTCCGTGGTCATGTTGCCGGCATGACTCAACAGCAAAGGCGCACGGAACGCTGTTCCCTTCCCACCAAAGGTGGTCCCTATTTTTCTACTTGCATTTTTTTTTTACGGGCTTTCGAACTGCTAGGTTGGCAGAAGCTGGGACAAGTCATGGGAGCTCACCCCGTTACGTGGCGCTAGGGATTTGAACCGCTGAATTGCCGACCTTTTGATTGACAAAGCTCAGCTTCTTAGCCACTGAGCCACCACATCCCTGTATCTCTCTTAAAATTATCTCCCTCTATCTCTTCTTAAAAACCTCCAGAGTTGAAGCAACCACAACTTCTGGAGGCAAGCCGTTCCACTGATGGATTGTTGTCATTGGTGTCATGCCCGTCAGAGTCTGAATCTGAAGGGGAAGAGGAATGCCTGACAGAGAATCGATCCATTGGCTGTGGAAAAAACTGGGGAAGAACAAAGTCAGGCTGGGTAGAGCAGAGGAGAGATAGAACGAGGGGGTTTGGATGAAGACCAAGGCCCACCCCCTTCTCATCCTAGGCAGCGCAGGGAGGAATGGAGAAGAGAGCAACGTGGGTTGCGTGGCTTATGAGGGAGGAAAGGGACCCGATCCTCTTTACAAGGCACACCTGGGGATGGAGTTTAAAGGAGAGGCAAATGGGAGGGGCGGTGGTTGGGGACAAACACTGAGTTTATTTGGTGTTTCCTTGAACCCTGGCATCTCCCAACGGGTTTGATTTATTGCCATGTATTATTTTACTGGTGGAATTCCTTATTTTGCTTACCCTGCCGTATTAATTACCTCGTCTTGCCTTTGGAATTTTTGTTAGAAGTTTTCTGCTTACAGCGTTTGGGACTGAAGTATTGCCAGCCAAAGACAGTTAAAGGTTGGTGGAAGAGCTCTCTCCAGGCCGGAGAGTTGAAAGGGGCATTGGGGGCACAGTTGGGTGATAATAAAGGGACTCATATCGGTTCTCTGGCTGTGTTGCCTTTGTGTCACGCCCTGGGTCGTCGCATCGGCAGGACACATCCCCTCATTTCAAGCCAGCGCACAGAGGAACAGGTGTTTTAGTGCAGCTACAAGATTGTCTCTGCCCCAGAGGAAGGAGGGTCTTGGAGGTCTTGAGCAGACAACTTGTTGTGACTCGTCCTTCCTCCTCTCCTCAGCTGGGCCCCTCCCATCTCCAACCGGGCCTGTTATCAGACTCCGAGTCTGATAATGAAGATGAACGGCCTGTCATGCCTCCAGCCCCCGGAGAGGGCTGGAGAGGATTCCAGGAGTGAACAAACAAGCCCAATAAACCTCACTCATACGGCGTGTGTTCCTTTGGTTCAGCCGTCAGAGGAAGCCAGCCAGGGATTGGAATTGCTCAGGCCTACTCCTTCTGACCCCTCCCTTTCCCAAACAGCAGAAGAAAATTCAAAGTGGGAGGATCCTCGCTTCTGGAGATCTGAGAGGCGATGCCAGCAGAAGGAAGGGAAGGGCAGGCCTGGATAAATGCTGAGTCATGGAGCCACACCCCACAGCCTATATAAAGGACCTGCTTTTGGCATTCCAACCTTGAGTCAAGCAAAGTCTCATCTAGTTTGCTGATATCGGACTCTATCGCTGAAGTCACAACTTGGACTCCTGCCTGCCCTGATAAACCTCGAAGGAATTTGGCAAAGCTGCAGAGGCTTCGTTGCCACACTTGATACGGACTTCCTAGACCCGGTCGTCGGAGGGGGAGGGGGACACGACACAACTTCTGCAAGCATTTGGAACCTCGCAAAGGTTGAATCTGGCTTCCCACCCTTCACCACAAGCCGAGATGCCCTCCTTTTCTTGCCAAAGGCCCTGGGTTGGTCACCTAGGAAGATCAAGGGTTTCTTATTATGCTTCCCAAGATCCTGCAACCCGGCTTTGCCAAGCTGCGTTCAGCACAAAAAAAAAAAATGGATTTGGGGAGGCTGGGGGAGGAGATTCCTCTTTTGAAGGAGATTTAATTTCCGTTTCCAATTGACGGGGCTTAATTGAATCGGAAAGCCAAATCAAACAGACAAATTGAATCAGAGGCCTCTGAAAAGATTCAGGCGCTGCTGGGCACGCCCAGCAAGCTTTCCTCTGCGGCCTTCCGGAAATCCAGCTTGAGGCCATCGGAATGAGATTTCTTTCTGATCCTGTCTCCCATTGATTAAAAAGGCTGGATTGGACCCAGTTTCTTTCCCCCACACTCCCACCCTCAAACCGAATCAAGTCTTCAATTGGGAGTCGGTCCGATTCACACCCGTCAGGTGTTACAGTTTCTGCATCCGTTCCATCAAAACGGAATGAAGGGAACGGGACAATTTGCAAGGGAAAAGCAAGATTCAACTTAGAATAGAATAGAATAACAGAGTTGGAAGGGGCCTTGGAGGTCTTCTAGTCCAGTGGTAGTCTACCTGGTCCCTACTGCCCACTAGTGGGGGTTCTAGCTTTCATGGTGGGCGGTAGGGGTTTTGTCTGATACTGAAGCACTTTCCTTTTTTTTTTTTTTAATTTAATTGAATTTTTAAAAAATTTCCATAGCATTATTTAAAAACATTTTCATTAGGTTTTCTTAAAATTCTCTGTTATAATTTAAAATTTTGAAAATATACTATTTGTATTGCCCGCGCGTAAGTTTAGTTCACATTACGTAAATGAAACTAAGTGGTGCTATAGTGCGACCGCAAACAAAAGAGCTTCGTCCCACAATAGCTTGCGCATCTCCCCTCACACCACCCAGCTGTAACAGACAAGCAGAGCTGGTAGCTGGTGGTCCCCCCCCCGTCCCCAAACCCAATCCACGATGCGCGAGAGGCATGCACAGACGACGATACATGGCGCATTACTGTGGAACCGGTGGGCGGTTAGAAAATTTTACTACTAACAGAGATACAAAAGTGGGTGGTAGGTATAAAAAGGTTGACTACCCCTGTTTGAGTCCAACCCTCTGCTTAGGCAGGAAACCCTACACCACTTCAGATAAATGGTTATCTAATCTCTTCTTAAAAACATCCAGTATTGGAGCATTCACAACTTCTGGAGGCAAGTAGTTCCATTGGTTAATTGTTCTCACTGTCAGGAAATTTCTCTTTAGTTCTAGGTTGCTTCTCTCCTTGATTAGTTTCCACCCATTGCTTCTTGTTCTACCCTCAGGTGCTTTGGAGAAAAGTCTTCTTTGTTGCAGCCCCTGAGATATTGGAACACTGCTATCATGTCTCTCCTAAGCTTGAGTGGTGGGATGGGACAAGGTTTGAAATCCTTCCTTCCTTCCTTCCTTCCTTCCTTCCTTCCTTCCTTCCTTCCTTCCTTCCTTCCTTCCCTCCCTCATTCATTCATTTGGAAATTTATATTGCTGCCTATTTGCACATGGCGACTCAAGGTGGCTTACAAGAATACAAAACAAAAGGTGCTTTTTCAGGAGGCAACTAGAGACTTTCTGGTTTTTCTTTGAAGATGTTTCGCTTCTGATCCCGAGAAGCTTCTTCAGCTCTGTCTGGATGGGGACAGGGAAGGCTTTATACACCTTGCAGAGGAGCTGGTCATTTGCATCCTTTGAGAGAGTTGTTGAAGCCACTTGGAGGCTTGTCCTCAGGTCACTGAGTAGTGCAAACAGGTGTGAAACCTTCTTGGGTTAAAAGGCTCCACACCCATTTGCACTACTCAGGTGACCCTGAGGACACAGATAAACCTCTCCAAGTGGCCTCAAGGACCCTCTAAAAAGGATGCAAATGACCAGCTGTCTGCAAAGACTCTAAATCCTTCCATTCCCAACCATCCGGTCAGAGCTGAAGAAGCTTCTTGGATGAGAAGCGAAACATCTTCAAAGAAAAACCAGAAAGTCTCTAGTTGCCTCCTGAAAAAGCACCTTTTGTTTTGTATTCTTGTAAGCCACCTTGAGTCGCCATGTGCAAATAGGCAGCAATATAAATTTCCAAATGAATGAATGAATGAATGAATGAGGGAGGGAAGGAAGGAAGGAAGGAAGGAAGGAAGGAAGGAAGGAAGGAAGGAAGGAAGGAAGGATTTCAAACCTTGTCCCATCCCACCACTCAAGCTTAGGAGAGACATGATAGCAGTCTTCCAATATCTCAGGGGCTGCCCCAAAGAAGAGTCAAGCTTTTCTCCAAAGCACCTGAGGGTAAAACAAGAAGCAATGGGTGGAAACTAATCAAGGAGAGAAGCAACCTAGAACTAAAGAGAAATTTCCTGACAGTGAGAACAATTAACCAATGGAACTACTTGCCTCCAGAAGTTGTGAATGCTCCAATACTGGATGTTTTTAAGAAGAGATTAGATAACCGTTTATCTGAAGTGTCCCTTTGGGACAACCATGACCTGGGTGAATGAGATTCTCCCTAGACATTTTATCCTGGTTATGTGGGAGCCGAGACATGAGACATGATGAAGCCGATGAAGCCCTTTGGAATGGTGTGGGAGTAGGAATGGATTTCCAGAGGGGAAAAAAAACTGCAGACTCCAGGAACCAGGATCACCGCTCAGGTGACCCACTAACAGTAACAGAGTTGGAAGGGACCTTGGAGGTCATCTAATCCAACCCCCTGCTCATGCAGGAGATTCGAACGGCTGAATTTCCGACCTTTCTGATCGACCCCGAGGACACAGATAAACCTCTCCAAGCGGCCTCAACGACCTCTAAAAAGGATGCTAAAAATGACCAGCTATCTGCAAGGAGGATCAATCCTTCCCTTCCCCACCATCCAAATTCAGAGTTGAAGAAGCTTCTTGGATGAGAAGCGAAACGTCTTCGAAGAGAAAAAAAAAACCCAAAAAAACCAGAAAATCCAGTTGCTTCTTGAAAAAAAAAAATAGCACCTTTGAGACAACCACGATTTGGATGATGAAGAATCTCCATAGACGCAGCTCTGCAAATTAAGGATGGAGAGAGGACCGACCCTCTGCAGGAATCCGCCCCGAAGCAACAATGTCAGGGTTCCACAGAACGACCCCCAACGAAATAAGGCTCTGAGGATTGAGGTTCCTCAAAGTTCCAATTTATTAGAGATGTCATGTTGGCACAGCTGGGAAAACCCGAAACTGAAAGCTTCCAGGTTTTTCACACCCAGTTGACAGTTCACAGCCCTGCCCCACCCCCACAAGTTCACCACATTGTCCAATCAACTCTTCGCACTCAACTGGATACAATCTTCAGGCAGTCTCCATCAGACACAGGCAAAAGTCCTCGAATAAGGAATGTTGTTACGACTAACTTTCTACCGCTCCAACAACAACCCCCTCCCAACTTCCCCAGCTAAAATATGTGGCCGTTAAGAAGCAAAAAGAAAATTGCCTTCCAAAACTGACAAAAGGGAAAAAAAACGAGAGAGGAAGCAGAAGGCAAAGCCAATACAAAACCCATTTCACCTCCTTTCGCTGAAGAACGGCAAACAAAAGATTTTTTTTTTTTAAAAAAAAGAAAAGATACCACTGCTGCTATTAGGCTCCAGCCAATGGATTCCCCAGGCCACCGTGGCCACGAAATAAAACTTGAAAGGTTGCTTCTACTGCTGGGCATGCTGTTTGAAATATCCCTGTGTTTTGAAATAACACACGCAGCCGGAGCCTGGTTCTTCCTTCTCTCTTTGCATTTCCCCCCCCCCTCCCAGCTTCCAAATGGAATAACAGCCAAGAATGCTCTCTGGGCTCCAGAGGTGGGGACGCCCCAAATATTTGGAAAGTGGAGGGGGGGGGGCAGGTTGCGGGGTTAACAAAGGGAAAACAGGTGGGTGAGTGGGTAGAAAGATACAGGCACGTGGAAACAGGCCATTAGATTTCTCTGTGGCCAAGTCGGGTGGGCGGGCGGGCATGGGATGGGGGAGTTTCTTTTCTGTCGCTCCCGCCATCCGTCCTGTTCCTTTGAACAGGGAAGGGTTCAAGGCGCTGAAGGTAGAGACCAAGCAGTGGGGCTAAGTTTGGTTAGTCAACACAAAGGCGGTGGGAGGTGGGTGAGGGGTGGTGGAAGAGAGAGGTTGGCCGGCCAGAGGCGCATTCTAAGCCAAACTTGTCCATTTCGCTGGAAGAAGGAGAGAGCAAAAGGCAGATATTCCTGCAATGGTTGAAGAGGAGGAGGAGCAGGTGGAAGAGGAGGAGAAGAAGAAGAGGAGGAGAAGGAGGAGAAGGGAAGGAGGAGGAGGAGGAGAAGAAGCAGAGGAGGAGAAAGAGGAGGAGGAGGAGGAGAGGAGGAGAAGAGGAGGAGAAGGGAAGGAGGAGAAGGAGAAGAAGCAGAGGAGGAGGAGCAGGAAGAGGAGGAGGGCAGGAGGATGAAGAGAAGAGGAGGAGGATAAGAAGAAGAAAAAGAAGAGGAAGGAGGAAAAAGAGGAGGAGGAGGAGGAAGAGGAGGAGGAGGAAGAAAAGAAAAATATGAGGAGGCAGAAAAGAAGGAGGAGGAGGATAATAATAATAATAACAGGAGGAGGAGAAGAGGAAGAAGAAGAAAGGAGAAGAAAAAACGGAAAGGAGAAGAAGGAGAAGAGAAAGGAGGAGGAGAAAGAAAAGGAGAGGGAGAAGGAGCAAAAGCAGGAGTGGGGAAGAGAAGGAGTAGGAGGAGAAGAAAAAAAAAAGAGGAGGAAGAGGGCATCCAATTTTTTTTCCCCCTTCAAAATGCCCCCAAACAGTCCCGTCACTTCCGTTCACCCCAAATAATTAAAAAAACAAAACGAAGAACTCAGATCGAGTACCGTGAAAACGCTCTGCCGTTTTTCTTCTCAGGGCCTCCACGGTTTCCTCTGAATCCGCCCATTCCAGGACCAGCCTCCTGCCGTACAGATGGGTACTATGGCACAGGGCGCCGAACGCTCTCTGCGGGGCAGGCAAGGAAAAGAAAAACAGAGTCACCTTCAGAAAGTTATCAAGAGAAATATGGTCTGAGCCGACCTTTGGCTAAGTAGCCAACCTACTTAGGGGTGAAATCTAAAAATTTTCCCTACAGGTTCTGTGGGCGTGGCTTAATTGGTGGGCGTGGCTTGGTGGTCAGATGACTGAGTGGGCGTGGCCAATAACAATAAATAATAAAAATAATAAACAAAGTATAAAAAGGGCCCTCTGGTGGCTCAGACTGGTAAGACAGTCTGTTAATAACAGCAGCTGCTTGCAATTACTGCAGGTTCTAGTCCCACCAGGCCCAAGGTTGACTCAGCCTTCCATCCTTTATAAGGTAGGTAAAATGAGGACCCAGATTGTTGGGGGCAATAAGTTGACTTTGTATATAATATACAAATGGATGAAGACTATTGCTTGACATAGTGTAAGCCGCCCTGAGTCTTCGGAGAAGGGCGGGATATAAATGCAAATAAAATAAATAAATAAAATAAAATAAAAAGCAATAAGAGATATCAAAAACCAACTTTCGCACTTTACACACACACACACAACACAACACAACTGACTCACACACAGTGTAAAAGCAGCTGCACTTCACACTTCACACTTCACACAGCCACAAAAAGCTCAGAAAGCAACTTTCACACTTCACACACACACACACACCTCACACACACACACACTCTCAAAATGCCATATACAGCTTTCTGAGATTTTGTGTGTTTGTGTAGTTAGAGTGAAACACTACAGAAACACCCCAAATCTCAGAAAGCTGCACAAATATTTTATTTCATTATTTTATTTTATTTTATTGTGGACTTCAAATCCCAGAATTCCTCAGCCAGCAAAGCAGGAAGTCAAAGCAACCTTTTTTTTTTTCTTCAGTAGCTGAAGAGCAATAATTCAGCCCAAAAGAGCAGTAATTATAGGTAAGTGAGGAGGGAGAATTGGCTGGGCTTGGGTGGGGGCTCTTGTAAGTGGGGGCTGTTAAAAAATGAGTTTAAAAACCTGTGAGGATCAGGAAACTCCTCTGGGATCTCCAGAGGAGGCTTTTAAAACCTCTGGTTTTCTTCTTTTTTTTCCTCCCCTTCGGCTGAAGGGGTTTTTTTTAAAAAAAAAACTTTTAAAGTGTTCTGATGATCTCTGCTCAGCCCCCGCGATCATCAGAGGATTTTTTTTTTTACTTTTCAAGGCATGTTTCAGCTGAAGAAAAACTTTTAAAAGTAAAAAAACCAAACCTCTGCTGATGGTGCGGCTCAGCAGAGGAAGGGGGGCCAGGGATTTTTGCTACCGGTCCTCTGAACCAGCAGCTGCCGTTGCTACCTAATCGGGGGAACCGGTGCAAACTGGGAGCATTTCACCCCTGGTTTTACTCAAGAGTCCTCTTCCAAATGATTCGCACCAGCCTCCAGGAAGGATCTTTTCCACACCTTACCTGGAGATCTCACGAGCTGAAACTTGGACCTCTTAATCCTCAAAGTTGGTGGTCTACCACAGGGGTCACCAACCTCTCGGATCTCAGGGACCACTAAATTCATAATTTTAAATCCCGCGGACCACTAATATGATTTTTTTAAAAAAAGATAAATAGTATTTAGTGCAATATAAAAAATGCAAATGATTTTTCGGTGGACCACCAAAATTTTCTCACAGACCACCAGCGGTCCACGGACCACTGGTTGGTGACCGCCGGTCTAGCACAAGGTTCTTAGCAGAACATTATTCAGGGTCTCCCGTTTCTGATCGAAGCCTTGCTAAATAAAACTCTGCTCCCTAAAACAGAGGAAGCCACTTTGTTCCTGGTCAAGTCTTGGCTCCGTGTAAAGAAGATGGCAAGAGATATTGACAATTGTGAGGTCCTTGGTGCTCTCTGAGCTTGGTGGCTTTCTTGGTAGGTAACATCAAAACCATCAAGCTTAGAGAGCACCAAGGATCCCACAGTTCAACCCAGAGGAGGAGGAGGAGGAGGAAGAGGAGGAGGAGGAGAAGAAGAAGAGGAGGAGGAGAAGGAGGAGGAGGAGAAGGAGGAGGAGGAGGGGAAGAGGAAGAGGAGAAGAAGGAGGAGAGGAGGCAGCGGAGAAGAAGAAGAGGAGGAGGAGAAGAGGAGGAGGAGAAGAAAGAGGAGAAGAAAAAGAAGAGAAGAAGAAGAGGAGGAGAAGGAGAAGAAGAAGAGGAGGAGGAGGAGAAGAAGAAGAGGAGGAGGAGGAGAAGAAGAGGAGGAGGAGGAGAAGAAGAGAGGAAGAAGAAAAGGACGAGAAGAAGAGGAGGAGAAGAAGGAGAAGAAGAGGAAGAGGAAGAGAAGAAGAGGAGGAGGAGAAGAAGGAGGAGGAGAAGAAGAAAAGGAGGAGGAGAAGAAGAGGAAGAGGAGAAGAAGAAGAGGAGGAGGAGAAGGAGAAGAGGAGGAGAAGAGAAGGAGGAGGAGGAGAAGGAAGAGGAGGAAAAGGAGGAGGCGAAGAGGAGGAGGAGGAGGAGGAGAAAGAGATGAAGAAGAGGAGGAGGAGGAAGATTCAAGTCAGTTTTGAAGAAAAAGCTTCAAGGAGTGGCCTTTTTTCCAAAGAACTGTAATGCACCCATGAAAGATTTTGCATTTGTACCACACACCGGCCCCTGATCACGGAATTAACTACCGGTAATTTTTCTAGGTTTGCACTGAACCGTCAACTAATTAAACGGGCTGGTTTTTGCCCAACACGTTGAGCTGCCAAGAAGAAAAGGAAAACCTAACCAAGATTCAACTTGAGCCAAGCTTGGGGTATTCTCAGGGCAGGTGCTGGGGGTTTCAGCCGAGTGTGTTCAGTTCCAGATTGTTCCGGTCGCACCACGAGGCGTGAAACATCTTTCAAGAATACAACCAACCTCAGAGAACACCAAGGAGTCCATAACTGTCTCTCCCCCCCCCCTCCGCTCTTCCAATTCACAAGAAAACCACCAAGCTCAGAAAGCATCATGAACTCCACAGTCCTTCTCCTCCTCCTCCTGATGTTGCCTAGTTGGGTAATGAAACATCTCCAAAAAAACAACCAAGCTCAGAAAGCATCAAGGACCCCACTGTTGTCCTCCTCCTCCTCCTCCTCTACCTTCTAGCACTGATGATATTACCTATTTTGGTAATGAAACATCTGCAAGAAAACCAACAAGCTCAGAGAGCGCCAAGGACCCCACAATTCAAGAAGAGAATAGAAATATTCTCTTCTATGGGAACTTCCCATTGGCATCTGTTTTCATACTGAAGTACACTTTGCCCAACTAATAAATTGATGGGAGGTGCCTTTGTGAATGCTTTTTCCCTATCTTGAAAGACCTGCTTAAAACTGAATGTTGCAGGACGACTTCCGGTATCCAGCGGCAACGGACGTCTGGAAGGCTTCTCCTGCCTCCAGCGCCCGAATCCGGCCGCCGCCGAGGCCCTCAGGGGCCAGGTGTTCCGAAAAGGACACCTGCCGCACGGACGGCTCGCCAGGGGTCTCCCAGCCGACATACAGGACTGTGGGGACCGATGCTGGCGCGTCCTAGGCTCGGCGGGGTTCGGAGGCCACAGGCCGCGGCCATTATTTTGGTCGTCGCCTGGGCGCTGTGCCCAGTGACACGGGGCATTGGATTATAACTGCAGCAGCCTGGTGGTGAACAGGGCACGGAGAAGAATTGAGGAGGAGAAGGAAGGAATATCGGTGGCGTGGTGGAGTGCTCCGGAGTGCGGGGGTTTTCTCTCCCTGCGGTTGGAAGGAGCACGAGTTATTCTGGAGAGAGGAGAACTTAAAATAAGAAGATTACGGTTTGTGGAGCTCTGGAGAGAAGAGGTGATGGAGAAATTTAGGAGGGAAGGTTTGAGGCCCCTCCTTCTGGGGAACAGTGGTGGCGTCCAGCTTCCGCCTTCACTATGAGAATTTTGATGACATCACTTCCCTTGACTTCCTGGTTGACTAACTGTACTCTGGACTCGTTGCTCCTGTGAGTGCCCCTGGTGGATCCGGAGGAAATTACAAGGATACTGTGCCTGCCTGAGGATTTTGTATTTTTTTTCCTTAATGGCAAAGGTCAGAGACCAACTGCTGGAGAGATGGAGAGAATTTTGGAAAAGTTATCTAATATGGACAAGAAATTGATGAAATAAGAGCAGAAATTGTGACTATCCAAAAGGATTTAAAGGATACTCAACAAGTTTCAGCAGAAAACAAGCAGAAAGTGGAAGGTTTGGAGGGTGAGATGCGGGCAGTGCAGAAAAGAGAGGAGACGACAGGCAATGCTGTGCTTGGACTACAGATGGATAAAATGTCTTATTTCCTTAGGTTTCAAAATTTGGAAGAAGTGGACCAAGAAGACTTGAGAGATGTTGTGACTAAATTGTTGGGAGAATTTCTTGGGAGAGGTGTTGATTTCATGAATTGGGATGTGGATCGAGTTTATAGAGTTAATTAGCAATATGCACGCACGCATGCAGTTCCCAGAGAGGTTCATGTCAAATTTGTGAGAAGAGAGACGAGATGAAATTCTTAGAAAACATAGGAGTGGGGCACTGATTTACAGGGGCAGGAGATAGCCATTCTGAGGCAGATTCCCAGACAGGTACGTGAAAAAGAAAGAAATATTATTTTTGTCAAGCAAATTGTACCAGAAGGAGTGGGCTTCAGATGGCTGATGCCAGAGGATTGATGATTTTCCGGGAGGGCATTACGAAAAAATCAGTACAATTGCGGAGGCTACGGCCTATGTGGAGGAACACAAAGCCTTCCTGGAATCAGATGACCCAGGAATTGAAGAAGGGGAGGTTATAGATCATGGGGCTGAAGCGGCTGCCGCTGTTGCGGCCCTGGAGTTGGGTCAGGCTGAACCCAGAGTTCTGAGATCCAAAACTAGGAAGTGATAAAGATATTTGGGATTGTGTTGGTTTTCCTTATTCTCTTTTGTACGATATTCTGTTTATTCTTGACTCTTCTTTATTACGTATTTAAAATTTGCAAACTTAGCTACTTCGTGTCACCTGCTTGCCTTATGGCTGTTGTATGTGTTAAAAAATTTGAGTAAAATTCTTATTTTAGATAAGAAAAATGAAAATTTACCATACCTGATATGTATTTGTATAAACCTTTTTTGACTAATAAAAACTTTTTGAATAAAACTGAATGTTGCACGTCAATCCTAACTTCAAACAAATGGTTGCAAGTCAAAGACTTCTCGTATGATAAGTTTGGGATTCACATCTTCAGAGCTTTTGAGCAATGCCATATATAACGCTATAAGGGGGAAAAAAGTCAATTTCAGCACCCTGGACAGCAACCCAACAGCTAAGACTACAAGGACTTATCAGGAATGTAAAGATCAGCTCTCTTCACATGGAGTCAACTGCTTGCACTTTGTCATTCATTAAACACACACACACACACACACACACACACACACACACCAAGCCGAGTTGATTCAGTTTTCATTTGGGACAATGACTGGATTCAGGAGCATTCAGTTTTGGAATCTCAACCAGCAAATGCTCAGTCTTACATATTGGAAAAAAGAACCCTATCAACAATTACAAACTTGATGGTCATTACCTTACTGACGACCCCCACCCTGTCAAAGATCTTGGAGTTTTCATATCAAATGACCTAAATGCCAAAGCCACTGCAACTACATCGCAAAAAAGGCTCTAAGAGTTGTAAACCTAATTTTACGCAGCTTCTTTTCCAAAAACTCTACACTACTAACTAGAGCATACAAAACATTTGCCAGACCTATTCTTGAATACAGCTCATCCATCTGGAACCCATACCACATCTCTGACATTAATACAATTGAACGTGTCCAGAAATATTTTACTAGAAGAGTTCTTCGCTCCTCCAAAAACAACAAAATACCTTATACCACCAGGCTAGAAATCCTGGGATTAGAAAACTTAGAACTCCGCCGACTTCGACATGACCTGTGTTTAACACACAAAATCATCTACTGCAATATCCTTCCTGTAAAAAGAATCCTTCAGCTTCAATCGCAATAATACAAGAGCAAACAATAAATTTAAACTTAATGTCAACCGCTTCAAACTTGATTGCAGAAAATATGACTTCTGTAACAGAGTTGTTAACACTTGGAACTCATTACCTGACTCCATAGTCTCTATTCAAAATCCCAAAATCTTCAACCAAAAACTGTCTACTATTGACCTCACCCCATTCCTAAGAGGACTATAAGGGGCGTGCATAAGAGCACAAAAGTGCCTACCGTTCCTGTCCTATTGTTCCCTTTATTATATCAAATTAACATAGCTGTTACATACTTTTACTTATATATATATATTTCTCTTTCATGATGTGTTGTTTTTTATTTATGACAATGTTTGTGTATACTGTTGTGACAAAAATAAATAAATAAATAAATAAATAAAGGTCAAACCACAACAGAGCCTTTACAAAATCCTTTGGCCGTGTTCTCCTCCTGCTGCAATTGAACGGCAGCACCAAGTTAACAGAGATCGTAAAACTGCCACCTAGTGGTTGGCAAGTGAGCCGGTTGTAATTGTGCAACCGTTGTGCAACGCACACCTGACAACCGCAGGCCTCAATGTCACGAATAATTACAACAGCCACAGCCTCGGGAGCCTAAGAAAATGGATCTATTCCAGCAAGTATTATAAGTTGGTTATAAAGCCATTTGTGTATCAACGTCGGGTTTCCCAACCCTGAGTCACTGTGCGATTAGGGGAGTGCGAAACATTTATATTCCAAATCTAAAAGACTCCATTTGGGGAGTAAAATGTTTCAAATATTCTGAGCCCCAAACCTGAAACAGCCATCTGGATTTTGGAACCCTTCCAAAAATGATCCGGATGGGACGTTTCCAATTTGAGAGGGTTTCGATGTGATAAATTTTGCTAATCTGAAATCGTGGCTTCAATTCTTGCTGGACTTCAAAAAATGCAATATCAAGGAGAATGACATTTCAGAACTGTCGACATCTCACAAGATTTGAGGCCAGACTGTCAAAGACCTTACGTACTTCAAGTTGGATCCTCTTTGTATAAATGGATTGGAAGGCCAGAAGGAAATGTTCACAACACAAGAACGTGTGGTATTTACACTTACAATTGGCTGCCACTGGTTGCTGTTATACGCATGGACAATCCAACATACATAGCGGCCAAAATTGTGGAAACCTTTCGGGAAAAGTATATTTTTGAGATTTGATGGCTAATAACACCACTTTTTTTTTTTTTTTTTTTGAGTTTCAAGAGAATCCTATTCCACTGCTGGAATAACCTGGGAATTGCCCAGACCTTCACCCAATGGAAGATCTATGGAGCCGAATAAGAAACTTGTTTGTCAGAAGCAACCCAGCAATAAAACCCAGTTAAGAGAAGCAATCATCCCATCTTGGTTTCACATGAGAACAGCTGCAGAACTAAAAGACTTGGTTCACTTCATGGGAAGACATTGTAAGGACCATCATTCATGCTAAAGGTTACCCAACGAAGTATTAGCTGACATGGTGAACATTTTTGTCTTTCTTATTTTTTCTACGTGTTTCACTTTTCTTCTTTATACTGTAACTGCTATTCTAATAGCAAATCCTTCATAAAAGTTATTGCATTATATTCTTGATTAAATTATCTTTCCATTGATGTATAATTTTATGGTAGTACTAAAAATAAACGGTGTTACTAGTTAGTTTTAGAAAATACATTTTTCCCAAAAGATTTTGGCCACTACTGTACATATTTACTCAGTGCATCAACGCCTACGTCATTTTATCTCAATTATCTTTTCCCTGGTCAGGGGAATCCATGTTGCCAGTTCAGTTTGATGACCAGCAAAATTTGGCAGGATCTCCCAAGGAACGGTTTGGTTTGGTTAAACTTGCTCAAAGTTTAGTAATAATTCTGTTAATCCTCCAGTTGATCCATTTCTACCTTCTAATGACTGCTTAACTGAAACCGTAATGCTAATAGAATGGGCGTCAGCAACCTGCGGCTCCAGAGTCACATGCCGCTCTTTGGGCCCTCTGCTGTGGCTCCCTGTCGGGTGATTCCACCACTGGCCAGCCCTGCCCCGCCCCGCCCCTAACCCTCCCCTCCCAGTCACTTCTTGCCCGGCCTTAAAAGATGACGGCGGGGGGGGGGTGATGGAGAAGCGGCCAGGGCAGAGAAAGAGAGATACAGAGAGAGGGGAGGAGAGAGAGAGATATAGAGATATACAGAGAGGTGAGCCAACTGCCAAGTGTCTGAATTTTTGATCGTGCGACCAGGGCTACAATGGCCATTAAGTGTGAAAATTGGTTATAAGTCCCTTTTTCCTATGCCGTTATAACCTGGAACGGTTATACACTGAATCCACGGTTGTCCAGTCGAAGGTCTACCCATCCAAAAAGAGTGAAGGAGCCATCCACACGAGTGTGCAAATAACCCAACAACATAGTTGGCAGGACCATGTGGGCTGATACACAGATGTAAGCCGGGCAGGGCCATGTGGGCTGACACACAGATGTAAGCCCGGCAGGGCCATGTGGGCTGACACACAGATGTAAGCCTGGCAGGGCCATGTGGGCTGACACACAGATGTAAGCCGGGCAGGGCCATGTGGGCTGATACACAGTTGTAAGCCCGGCAGGGCCATGTGGGCTGACACACAGATGTAAGCCCGGCAGGGCCATGTGGGATGACACACAGATGTAAGCCCGGCAGGGCCATGTGGGCTGATATACAGATGTAAGCCGGGCAGGGCCATGTGGGCTAATACACAGATGTAAGCCTGGCGGGAACCCTATGGGATTCTACCATGACGGACGTCGTAGATCAAGCAAGGAAGCCTCCGAGGTCACCTCCCTAAGGTTCTCCCAGCTCACCAGATCTAAACGCTCGTAATTTGACGTATGGGGCCACTACATCTCCTCTTTCCCCATTGCCCTATTAAATGCTCAGCCCGGCAAATCCGGAGGGAGAAAACCATTAGTGAGATGCACAAAGAGTCGACAGCATTAGGGGGTTGATAGATTTCTCATTCTTTCTCCCAAACAAAAGGGTGATCAGAGCAGAGGGCATGGCCAAGGCATGGCAGCTGAGTCTTTTCTGCCGAAAGAGAGAAGATTCATTCCTTACTTGGAGGGATTTGACTTTTTAATGCCGTTCTGCACCTTCCGCCCCGTGGAGAAAACGAACGGTCGCGGGGGAAAAAGGAAGACAACGAACATTACAACAGACAACCGGGCTTTCTCCCTCTGAACACACAAAAGCATCCGAAGCAACGCTTGGTTTTATGTGCCTGTGTATTCTTCTCTTTAGGTACTTGAGGGTGGATTTTCTGATGCAAGCTTGAATAGCAAGCAGAAATCCCAGCTCTCTCCCCCAAGGGATATCACTATATTATACCTACTTTTTTAATATATATATACATATACACATACACACATCTCTCTCTCTGTCTGTCTGTCTCTTATCTCTCTCTCTCTTATATCTATCCATCTATCTATCTATCTATCTATCTATCTATCTATCTATCTATCTATCTATCTATCTATCTATTTATCTATCTTATCTCTCTCTCTCTTATATCTATCTATCTATCTATCTATCTATCTATCTATCTATCTATCTATCTATCTATCTATCATCTATCAATCATCTATCTATCTATCTAATCTCTCTCTCTTTATCTATCTATCTATCTATCTATCTATCTATCTATCTATCTATCTATCTATCTATCTATCTATCTATCTATCTTAGATATCCATGGCTTAGGGCCCGGGTACTTACAGGACCGCCTGCTGTTACCCTATGCCTCCCATCGACCCGTACGCTCCCACAGAGAGGGTCTCCTCAGGGTGCCGTCCGCCAAGCAATGCCGGCTGGCGGCCCCCAGGGGAAGGGCCTTCTCTGTTGGAGCACCTACTCTCTGGAACGACCTTCCCCCCCGGTTTGCGCCAAATATCTGACCTTCGGACCTTTCGTCGGGAATTAAAAACTCACTTATTTATTCAAGCGGGACTGGACTGATTTTTTAGACTTTTTAAATTTCTAAATTTTAATTTTAAATTTTTAAATCTTCTGTAATTTTATAAGGGGTATTTTAGGTTTGTCAATTTGACGGTTTTAATTCGGCCACCATTGAATAAGTTTTTTAAATTGATTTTTAACTTTGTATATTTATTGCTTTTTATCTTGGCTGTACACCGCCCTGAGTCCTTCGGGAGAAGGGCGGTATAAAAGTTTAATTAATAAATAAATAAATAAATAAATATCTATCATCTATCTCTATCTATCTTATCTCTCTCTCTCTTATATCTATCTATCTATCTATCTAACTATCTCTATCTTATATCTATCTATCTATCTATCTATCTATCTATCTATCTATCTATCTAGCATCTATCAATCATCTATCTATCTAATCTCTCTCTCTTATATCTATCTATCTATCTATCTAACTATCTCTATCTTATATCTATCTATCTATCTATCTATCTATCTATCTATCTATCTATCTATCTATCTATCTATCTATCATCTATCTCTATCTATCTTATTTCTCTCTCTTCTATCTATCTATCTATCTATCTATCTATCTATCTATCTATCTATCTATCTATCTATCTATCTATCCATCCATCCATCCATCCATCCCACACCGAAACGCACAGGAACCATTTGAACGCACAGCTCCAGCTCTCTTTCAGCAGTTCCAAGAAGGCTTCACACCCATTTACACCACTCAGGTGACCCTGAGGACACAGCTAAACCTCTCCAAGTGGCCTCAACGACCCTCTAAAAGGATGCAAATGACCAGCTGTCTGCAAAGGAAGTATCAATCCTTCCATTCCCCACCATCCGGTCAGAGCTGAAGAAGCTTCTTGGATGAAAAGCGAAATGTCTTCAAGGAAAAACCAGAAAGTCCAGTTGCCTCTTGAAAAAAGCACCTTTGGGACAACCATGACCTGGGTGAAGGAGGTTCTCCCTATACATTTTATCCTGGTTATGTGGGAGCCGAAACATGAAACACGGCCCTCTTTAATTTCAGCATCCTGCGAAAGATCATGCTTTTTCTTTGAATATTTCTGTTCGGTCAGTCCCTTGGAATAAAAATACGGTTTCTATGATAAACAGCTTCCTTTTGGGACTGGAAAATGTGACTGAAGGGCTGTTTGATGCTCTCCAAATTCCTTTCGCCTGTATGGCTTAATTATACAGAAGGGAAGGATACTTTAAAATTGGGTCATCTTGGATTTGCTATGAATATGGTAAAGTATGCAGATGAGACTTCGTCACTCTCCGGGCTTTCTTTTGTCAAGGGTTATAGCAGAATAAGGGCTGCCTGCCTTTGGGGAAAATAGTAGGGTAGAATGTTTCACAAATGTTAAGAACACGTGCAGACATACGGCGACTCCTCGATCTCAGACGACAATTTCAGCTCAAGATTTCTGTTGCTTTAAGCGAGATATTTGTTAAGGGAGGTTCACGGCAGTTGCTAAGCTAGTAAGATACAGTCGTGGCCAAAATTAGGGAAACCTTTTGGGAAAAGTGTATTTTGGAGGTTTGATGGCTAATAACGCTGCGTTTTTTGTTTGTTTGTTTTGGAGTTTCAAGATAATCCTATTCCACTGCTGGAATGGCCTGGGAATAGCCCAGACCTTCACCCAATTGAAAATCTATGGCGCCGACTAAAGAAACTTGTCGCTCTGGAGTCAGCGCATTGCTCCCAAATGGCCCTTGCCCCATCTCTGCCTCCGACACAGAGCCCTCATCCGAGCCTTCCCCTGACTCCAGGACTGGCCCATGGTCCTCCCCAGCCTCCTCACTGTCCGACTCCGCTGCCAGCTCCGTAGGCTGCTGGTGGACCACAACATCCCCATTGAAACCCCATTGGTTCATCGGAAAGTCGTAAAAGGGGATTGTGGGACTCCAGGACACTGCAACAGTCATAAATACGAACCGGCTACCAAGCGTTCAAAGTTTGTTAAGTGAGCCGGGCTCAGTTTTAAGACCCTGGGTAGCCTTCCACTCCCGATTGTGCAGCAACTCCCTGTAATGATTTAAAGCGAATCATGAGGTTGGCTGGTTGACTGCTGGGTGTTGTGACTCGTCCTCCCTCCTCTCCTCAGCCGGGCCCCTCCTGTCTCCAACCAGGCCTTTTATCAGACTCCGAGTCTGATAATGAAGATGAACGGCCTGTCATGCCTCCAGCCCCCGGCCCTGGCCCCATGCCCGGAGAGGATTCCAGGAGTGGGAGGACAAGCCCGATAAACCTCACTCATACAGCGTGTGTTCTTTTGGCTCAGCTGTCAGAGCAGGACGTCAGCCAGGTGCTGGAATTACTTGGCCCTACTCCCTCTGACCCCTCCCTTTCCCAGAAGCTGCCAGCAGATCCAGCTGAAGACAATTCATAGTGGGAGGACCCTCGCTTCCGGAGATCTGAGAGGCGACGCCAGCAGAAGGAGGGATGGGGCAGGCCTGGATAAATGCTGAGTCATGGAGCCACCCCCCACAGCCTATATAAAGGACCTGCTTTTGGCATTCTAACCTTGAGTCAAGCAAAGTCTTATCGAGTTTGCTGATACCGGACCCTATCGCTGAAGTCACAACTTGGACTCCTGCCTGCCCTGATAAACCTCGAAAGGACTTAGCAAGCTACAGAGGCTTCGTTGCCAAGTTTGTCATGGACTTCCTTGACTCGTTCGTCGGAGTGGGGAGTGGGACACGACACTTGGGGTGACAAAAAGGTCATCCCCAGCAAGAGGCACCTTGCTGAGCTCTGTTGCGGTCATAAGCCGATGACCTCCCTGTATCAAAGAACGAGGGGGGGGGGGAACGGATGCAGAAGAGTTTGCTCACCTTGGCATCCTGTTTGGTCAGGAAATCCACAAAGCCGAAGCCGCGATGAGTTCCCGTTCCGAACATCTTCTTCGGCAGCCGGACCGTTTTCAGCTCTCCAAAGGTGCTGAGGCAGCAGGGAGGAAGAGGAGAAGAAGAAGAAAAAAAAGGAGATTATTTAATATTATGTATTCTAACAGCAGCCAGGATTGTATAATGCAACAATACTGGAAAAATCTAGAAACCCCTACAGATGATATTATATGATCAAAAACCCTATGGAAATGGAAACCCTACACCACTTCAGACAGATGGTTATCCAATCTCTTCTTAAAAACTTCCAGTGTTGGAGCATTCACAAAAAAGATGACCTATAACAGAATAGTGGAAGGGACCATGAAGGTCTTCTAGTCCAACCCTCTGCGCAGGCAGGAAACCCTATTCTATGTCAGACAGATGGTTGTCCGATTTCTTCTTAAAAACTTCCAGTGTTGCAGCATCCACAACTTCTGGAGGCAAATTGTTCCACTGATTAATTGTAATAACAGTCAGGAAATTTCTTAGTTCTAAGTTGCTTCTCTCCTTGATTAGTTTCCACCCGTTACTTCTTGTCCTGCCTTCAGGTACTTTGGAAAATAGCTTGACTCCCTCTTCTTTGGGGCAGCCCCTGAGATATTGGAAGACTGCTATCATGTCTCCCCTAGTCCTTCTTTTCATTAAACTAGATTATCCAATTTAGAATTTAGAATAACAGAGTTGGAAGGGATCTTGGAGGTCTTCTAGCCCAACCCCCTGCTTAGGCAGGAAACCCTACCCCACTTCAGACAAATGGTTATCCAACATCTTCTTAAAAACTTCTAGTGTTGGAGAATTCACAATTCCTGGAGGCAAATTGTTCCACTGGTTAATTGTTCTCACTGTCAGGAAATTTCTTCTTAGTTCTAAGTTGCTTCTCTCCTTGTTTAGTTTCCACCCATTGCTTCTTGTTCTACCCTCAGGTGCTTTGGAGAATAGCTTGACTCCCTCTTCTTTTGGGCAGCCCCTGAGATATTGGAAGACTGCTGTCATGTCTCCCCTAGTCCTTCTTTTCATTAAACTAGACATACCCAGTTCCTGCAACCCTTCTTCCTATGTTTTAGCCTCCAATTCTCTAGAACAGAGGTCCCCAACCCTGGGACCGTAGACTGGCACCGATGTGCAGCTTGCCAGAAATTGGGCCACACAAAGAAGCAAAGCCCCATCCATGGGATGCAGGCAGCACACAAAAACCACATCCCCTCCGGTCCACGGAAAAAACAAAAACAAACCCTCTCTCCGTGGAACTGGTCCCTCCTGCCCGAAAGGTTGGGCAGGCGCCTTTGCCCTAGAATGAACCCCCTGATAAAATTCACGTTTGCTCCCCTCTACGCTTGGCCTGATCTCTGAATTAGCTACTTTTTCTACGTTTGCCCAAGGCGGTGAACCGTAAAGGAATGAAATGGGGCCAGTTCCATTCCGGGAGACAGGAGCAAAGGTCTTGCCCGCCACTTTCTTAAGTCAGCAGTGCTGAATTTTGCTGCTAATTTTTTTTTTTTGGCTTGAGAATAAAAGCATTCCAAATACAGTAGTCCCCGACTCACAACTGTTTATTTAGTGACCCTTCAAAGTTACAACGGCGCTGAAGAAAAGGCTAGACTTCTGGACCAGCAATAATCTATGACTCTAGAAGAGAATAACAGAGTTGGAAGGGACCTTGGAGGTCTTCTAGTCCAACCCCCTGCTTAGGCAGGAGACCCTACGCCACTTCAGACAAATGGTGATCCAACCTCTTCTTAAAGACTTCCAGTGTTGGAGCATTCACAGCTTCTTGTGGCAAGCCGTTCCACTGATTAATTGTTCTAACTGTCAGGAAATTTCTCCTTAGTTCTAGGTTGCTCTCTCTTTGATTAGTTTCCATCCACTGTTTCTTGTCCTGATATTAGTACCTCACGTTGCTCCAGCCCATTGCACTGATGCCCTGCTATCTGCACGTTGCACAGAAACCCTTGCCAATTTTCCTCTTGCGCACCTCAGTAGCAGCCCTATCCCACCAACTTGGAAATGAGAAAACAAGGCCAACAAAAATAGAAAATAATCAGTTTTGGAGTAGGCTGAGCCCAAACGTCAAGGGGAAATGGAACAATAACTTAATTAAAAAAAACAACAACCTTAGTTTCAAGTAAGTCGCTTATGGCTGTTTTTCACACTTATGACCATGGTCGTAGGAACAAAATTCAGATGCTTGACATCTGTTTCATACTTATGACGGTCTCAGTGTCCTGGAGTCCCCTTTTGCAGCCTTCTGACCAGCAAAGACAATGGGGAAAAACCACCGTCTGACTAATTTAACAATCGCAGCGGTTCACTTAACGGCAGCGGCAAAAAAGAGTCGTAAAACGGAGCAAAACTCGCTTAACAAACGCCTCGCTCCGCAACATGAATTCCGGGCTCGGTTGTGGTCGTAACTCGAGGACTACCTGTCCGGGTAACCCTCGACTTAACCACCATTCGTTTAGTGACCGTTCAAAGCTACAATCAGAATGTGACTTACGGCCTCTTTTCACACTTACGGCCTTTGGTTGGTCATGCTGAATATAATTCAGACGCTTGGCAACCGACCCATGTTTATGACGGTTGCGGTGTTCTGGGATCATCCCCTTGTGACCTTCCCAGCCAGCTTCCGACGAACAGAACCAATGGGGGTGGGAGCCCAATTTGCTTAACGACTCTACGATTAACTTAACGACCGCAGTCAGTTTAACCACCGTGGCACAACAGGTGCTAAAATGGGGTGCAACTCCCTTAAACAACGAAAACTCTCTTGCTTCGCCACAGAAAACCGGAGCTCCATTGCGGTCGTAAGTCGAGGACCACATATATATATATGTATGTATGTATGTAGGTAGGTCTTTGGTTGTTCGGGTTTTCTCCCGTGTAAAACTGGAAGTGTCTTGGCGACGTTTCGACGAAGTCTCATTCGTCATCTTCAGGCTTCAGCTTCGTGCTTCTGGGAGCTTCTGGGTGCTTCTCGTGCTTCTTGCTCCCAGAAGCACGGCTGAAGCCTGAAGTTGACGAATGAGACTTCGTCGTAACGTCGCCAAGACACTTCCAATTTTACGCGGGAGAAAACCCGAATAACCAAAGACCTACATACAAACACCCGCGAAAACCTCAGAAAACAAATATATATATATATATATATATATAGGTCTTTGGTTGTTCGGGTTTTCTCCCGTGTAAAATTGGAAGTGTCTTGGCGACGTTTCGACGAAGTCTCATTCGTCATCTTCAGGCTTCAGCTTCGTGCTTCTGGGAGCAATGTGTGATCGCAGCTGTTTCAACCCGAACAACCAAAGACCTATATACAAACACCCGTGAAAACCTCAGAAAACAAATATATATATATATATATATATATATATGTTTTCTGAGGTTTTCATGGTGTTATATAGATCTTTGATTATTCGGGTTTTCTCCCGCGTAAAATTGGAAGTGTCCACTTCCAATTTTACGCGGGAGAAAACCCGAATAACCAAAGACCTACATATATATATATATATATATGTGTGTGTGTGTGTATGTGTGTGTGTGTGTGTGTGTGTGTGTGCATGTGTATATATTGCTCACACAAGCACAAAGCCAAAAGCACCAGCCTGAAGATGATGAGTGAGACCTCGTCGAAACGTCGGCAAGATACTCTCAACCTTACACGGGAAAAGACCCGAATATGCCAAGACCTACATATACACTATATATATATGCAAGGAGGGGAAAGTGACACAATTCGTCGGCAGATTCCCCGGCAAAGCAGCTGTCCACGTCAGACCCATTTATCAACCCCGATGTGCAAATCGGAGATCTATGAATATTTGATGCGCACTCCGACCGGAAAGGTGCGCTGTTTTATCCGACGTTCTCTTCAACCCCAGCCTCCCCCGCACCCTTTCCCGCAAAAGCACAGAGCTCGGGTGGGGGCGGGGTGTGTGTGTGTGTGTGAGGGAGCCGCTGGGCCGAAGCACGCACATCTGGGAATCAACACGCTAAAAGTGTTGTCAACGCTCTCGTGGAAACGATAGCAAGCTAAATCCGAGGAGTTTAACCCCTCTGCGCCAACGGCATGACCAAGCATCCATCTGTCGAATTTGGTCGGGGCAACGCGGCGGATAAGTGGAACATGATGAAGCCTTTACATGAATCCACACGTTTTCCTCTTTCTCTCCTCGGCGTCCCTCCCTCGCCGCCTTCTCGTGGCCTCCGTTCGCCTTTCGGCATTAACACACACACACACACAAAACAAAGTCAAGCGGAGGAAGAGCCAACATTGCCGTCTTTGAAATAGCAGCTTAAACCAGCTGGAATCTCCCGAGACGGGATGGAAAAGGGAACGCGCGCAAAAAGACGGCGGCTTTGCTTGTTACAAAAAACACACACACGCGCACACAAAAAACGGGTGTGTGGGTTTGCTTGTTATAAAAACCCAACCCCGCTCCCAGCTAAGGGCTTGTGATCCTCTCTTCCCCCCCCCTCTCCCCCTGTGCTTTCCATCTTGTCCTTTCCACTTTCGATTAGCATTCAGGGCACCCTCGAGACATAATGGGGCTCAAACCGTGCAGACCCCAAATCCCGGGGGCTCACCCCCGCCAATGGGAATCTGCATGTCTCAAGAATAACAAGAGTTGAGAGGGACCTTGGAGGTCTTCTAGTCCAATTCCATGCTTAGGCAGGAAACCCTACACCACTTCAGACAAATGGTTATCCAACATCTTCTTAAAAACTTTCAGTGTTGGACCATTCACAACTTCTGGAGGCAAGTTGTTCCACTGATTAATTGTTTTCACAGTCAGGAAATTTCTCCTTAGTTCTAAGTTGCTTCTCTCCTTGATTAGTTTCCATCCATTGCTTCTTGTTCTGCTTTCAGGTGCTTTGGAGAATAGCTTAACTCCCTCTTCGTTGGGGCAGCCCCTGAGATATTGGAAGACTGCTATCATGTCCCCCCTTAGTCCTTCTTTTCATTAGGTTAAAGGTAAAGATAAAGGTTCCCCTTGCACATATGCACTAGTCATTCCCAACTCTAGGGGGCGGTGCTCATCTCTGTTTCAAAGCCGAAAAGCCAGCGCTGTCCAAAGACGTCTCCGTGGTCATGTGGCTGGCATGACTCAACGCCAAAGGCACATGGAACGCTGTGACCTTCCCACCAAAGGTGGTCCCTATTTTTCTACTTGCATTTTTTTACCTGCTTTCGAATTGCTAGGTGGGCAGAAGCTGGGTCAAGTCACGGGAGTTCGCCCCTTTACACGGCACTAGGGATTCGAACGGCTGAACCTTTCGATCGACAAGCTCAGCGTCTCAGCTACTAAGCCACCACGTCCCTTTATTAGGTTACACATAGCTAATTCCTATTCCCATGGCCGCTCCTGCTCCCCAATTTTCCAAGGGTGATAAAGTCATTATTGACATATATATTTGGTGGAGGGTCATTTAGATGACCCATAACAGAATCACAGAGTTGGATAGAGACCTTGGAGGTCTTCTAGTCTAACCCTCTGCTCAGGCAGGAAACCCTACACCACTTCAGACAAATGGTTGTCCAATCTCTTCTTAGCGGCTCTTAGCAATTCCCTTACCGATCTAGTAAAATTTTGCTACAGGGTCCTTGGTGCTCTCTGAGTTTGGCTGTTTTCTTGCAGATGTTTTGTTACCCATCTAGGTAACATCATCAGTGCTAGGAGGGAATGAGGTTTGTGCAGTAGAGGAGGAAGGGAGGAGGAGAAGAGGAGGAGGAGGAGAAGAGGAGGAGGAGGAGAAGAGGAGGAGGAGGAGGAGGAGGGGAGGAGGAGGAGGAGGAGGAGGAGGAGGAGGAGGAGGAGGAGGAGGAGGAGGAGGAGGAAGAGACTGTAGTCCTTAGTGCTCTCTGAGCTTGGTGGTTTTCTTGCATATTACCCAACTAGATAACATCATCAGTGCTAGAAGGGAGGGAGGTTTGTGGAGAGGAGGAGAAGGGGAGGAAGAAGAGGAGGAGGAGGACTGTGCTGTGGGCTTATTAACTTTGAGCTCAATTTTGGTCATTAAGTGATTTTTTTTTATGCCTTTTAAGATTTTATTGTACACCATCCAGAACCCTATTGTGGAGGGAAACTGGACAGTTCCTAAAAAAAAATCAGCATCAATACGTAATAATTTTAAAATATCACAGCCGGGGGAATGAATAAGACGCCCTTGACTGTGCATCAAGCCCCCCAGTCAAGAATTCCAACAGGCTCCCCCCCACCAGCCCCCCACCCCGCTTCAGCAGCGGAGAGAGAGAGAGAGAGAGGGAGGGAGAGAGAGAGAGGGAGGGAGAGAGAGGGAGGGAGGGAGAGAGAGGGAGGGAGAGAGAGAGAGGGAGGGAGAGAGGGAGGGAGGGAGAGTGAGAGAGAGAGAGAGAGAGAGAGAGGGAGGGAGGCACGTTATGCAGAGAGAACAATGGGGTAACTAAGGACTCCCAGACCGGGGATGGGCAAGCTCGCCCCCTCCCTTCCCCCCCCCGCCCCGCTGTGTTGATAATTAGAATCCATAACACGGCCATAGACATTTCCCAAGCTGCGAAAATGAACGCTTTCATGCCCCCACCCACCCACCGCCCAATCCTCCTCCCGAGCCGAGTGAGCCTCTCACACCTCTTTTCCAATTACGATATTCACCTTTTAAGGAATCGGAGGTGGTACCAATTACCCTCTGCCGAGCTGGTGGGTGCCCTGTCTGCGAAGAATAATTTATGTTTTGATCAACAAGGAGAGTTCTCACATTTCTAATTTGTTATGGGGGCAAGGGATGGGGTTTGCTCGGGCGTGGGCGTCTGGGGAGGGGTGTGTGTGTGTGTGTGTGTGTGTGTGTACTGGAGGGGGTGTGTGGAACGGAGGAGGTAAGATGTCCTGATGGGACCATCAAGACGGATTCTGGGTTTTTTTCTTTCCTCCAGCCCCTTCAAGTGGCACGCGTGTGCGAGAGCGCCCTATTTGTATGCAGATGCGGGTGTGAAAAGAATAATTGGGGAGGGTGTGTGTGTGTGAGACTCTTCTCCCTGGGGGGAGAACAAGCTCACACCAGCAGGCGAGTCGAAACATGCTTTCCGACAGCGGTCTTCCAATTTCGTTTCGAGACCGGCATCGATGACGTTGCCTACTTTCGGTAATGAGACTAGAACTCACACCGTCACCTAGTGGTCGGCCCATCGCTTTCCCGCGGTCACGAGGAAACAAGCAAGCTCAAGAGAGCTGCCGAGGGCCCCTCCCAATTTCGTTTCGTTGGCTTTCGTGCCTAAGGCGCGACTGGAACTCATGATCTCCGAGTGATTGGCCCATAGCTTCCCAGTTGACATTCATGCCTAAGGTGGGACTAGAACTCACTGTCTCCTGGTGATTGGCCCATAGGCGCCCAATCGACTTTCGTGCCTAAGTCGGGACTAGAACTCACTGTCTCCTAGTGGTTGGACCAAAGTCACCTAGTCCACTTTCATGCTTAAGGCAGGACTAGAACTCACTGTCTCCTGGTGATTGGCCCATAGGCGCCCAATCGACTTTCGTGCCTAAGTCGGGACTAGAACTCACTGTCTCCTAGTGGTTGGACCAAAGTCACCTAGTTAACTTTTATGCTTAAGGCAGGACTAGAACTCAGTGTCTCCTAGTGATTTGCCCATAGGCACCCAGTCGACTTTCATGCTTAAGGCAGGACTAGAACTCACTGTCTCCTAGTGATTGGCCCACAGGCACCCAGTCGACTTTCGTGCCTAAGTCGGGACTAGAACTCACTGTCTCCTAGTGATTGGCCCATAGGCAACCAGTCGACTTTCGTGGCTAAGGCGGGACTAGAACTCACTGTTTCTTGGTGATTGACCGATACGTGCCCAATCAACTTTCATGCCTAGGGTGGGACTAGAATTCACTGTCTCCTACTGGTTGGTCCAAAGTCACTCCGTTGACTTTCATGCCTAAGGCGGGACTAGAACTCACTGTCTCCTAGTGATTGGCCCATAGGCACCCAGTTGACTTCCGTGCCTAAGGCAGGACTAGAACTCCCAGTCTCCTGGTTTCTGGCCTGATTGCCTTAACCACTACATCAAACCGGCCATTTTTGGGGTGATTTTTCCCCTCCTCCTAGCACAGATCTAATCCAATGTTTGAGCAGGTTAAAAAAAACACTATTTCTCTCCTGGCTTCTGAATTATCTGGCCATCACTGCTCACCTCTTTCAGTTTTCAACCCTTTAAAGGCGGGCTCCTCCCTCCTTTAAACTCAATCCTTCTCTTCTGCACTGTCGGAAAATTGTCTTAATCTTTGGCAAATTGTTCTCTCTCTTTTTTTTCTCGCCACCGTGCAGGCAATAAATGGGATGGGGGCGGAGGGGGGGGGGAAGATATTATTTTGTCCTTCAGCGCCGAACGATGCCACGGATCGAGCAAGTTTCGCTGCGATCGTGAAAGGCTTTGCGGGGTTTTCTTATTCCCTTCCTTCCCTTCCAAATAGCCGGCTGGCTTCCTTACAAAAATCCTGCTACACACACATACACACACACACTATACAGGCAATCCTCGACTTACGACCATAATGGAGCCTGCTGGGAGGGCAGCACAGCGGCTCATCGGGTGGCTAACCTGATTTTGGAACCTTTTTTTTTTTTTGGCAGCTGTCCTTAAGTGGACGCTGCCGTTGTAAAATCGAACCCAGTTGCTTGCTACAGGTTTGCCGGAAATTAGAGGTAAACACAGGTTTCTGGTGAAAATAGCAATAGCGCTTAAGAGTTATATACCACTTCACAGTGCTTTTATAGCCCTCTCTAAGCGGTTTACAGAGTCAGCCTCTGGCCCCCAACAATCTGGGTCCTCATTTTATCCACCTCGGAAGGATGGAAGGCCGAGTCAACCTTGAGCTGGTCAGGATCGAACTCCTGACAGTGGGTAGACTTAGTCTGCAATAATGCATTCATCTATATCTATATCTATAGATAGATAGATATACCTATATAGATCTATATAGATAGGTGATAGATAGATAGATAGACAGACAGACAGATAGATAGATAGAGATAAACAGTGAGGGACAGATAGATAGACATAGATAGTAATAGCCCTTAGACTTATATACTGCTTCACAGTGCTTTGCAGCTCTCTCTAAGTGGTTTATAGAGTCAGCCTCTTGCCCCCCAACAATCTGGGTCCTCATTTTACACAGCTCGGAAGGCTGGAAGGCTGAGTCAACCTCGAGCTGGCGAGAATCGAACTGCTGGCAGTTGGCAGAGTCAGGCTGCAATATTGCTTTCTAACTACTGCGCACCATGGAAGGAAGGAAGGAAAGGAAGAGCAATAGCAATAGCACTTAGACTTAGAGACCACTTCACAGTGCTTTACAGCCCTCTCTAAGCGGTTTATAGAGTCAGCATAATTGCCCCCAACAATCTGGCTCCTCATTTTACCGACCTCGGAAGGATGGAAGGCTGAGTCAATCTTGAGCCTGGTGAGAATCGAACTGCCAAATTGCAGGCAGCCGGCAGTCAGCAGAAGTAGCCTGCAGTACTGCACTCTAACCACTGCACCACCGTGGCTCAATGTTGCGCGGTGGGATGCTGCAAATGGCCATAAATCCAGGCCGGATGCTGAGCACCCCACAATGCGGTCACAGGACGTCAGCAAGGGTTGGGGAGACAAGGCTGGGACTTTGAAACAGCATTGTAAGTAGGTTTTAGGGGTCCATCATAACTTCAAACAACCGCCAAGCAGTTAGTCGTAAGACGAGGGCTACCTAAATTCATTATCATCTTGATTTTGTCTTGGTGTGGACTCATTGTAGGTCAAGGAATTAAAAGTGGTGGGCTAGAAGGAGGAAAATCCCCTTTTAAGTCCTTTCCAATTATAGTAACGTTACGAGTGACTTTGGACTAGAAAGAGGGAGGGAGGGAAAAGACGAGGGAGGGAGGAAGGGATGATAAAAGGGAGGGGGGATGGAAGGAAGGAAGGAAGGAAGGAAGGAAGGAAGGAAGGAAGGAAGGAAGGAAAGAAGGAAGGGAAAGAAGAAAACAAAGAAGGAAGGAGCTGAAGAAGGAAGGAAGAAGAAAAGAAAGAAAGAAGGAGATTAAGAAGGAAGGAAGGAAAAAGAAAACAAAGAAGGAGATTAAGAAGAAAACAAAGAAGGAAGGAAGATGAAGAATGGAGTAAAAAATAAAAAGGGAAGGAAGGAAGGAAAGAGCGAGGAAGGGAAAAGGAAGAAGAAGGAAAGAGAGAAGGAGGGAGGGAAAAGAGAAGGGAGGAAGACCCCCCCCCCAATTATTGTACAATATGTTTCTTGCGGACAAAGAAAACCTTCAGAAAAAGACCACACCTCCCTCCAACCCTCCCAAATTACACAAGTCTGAACAAGAAAGCTCTGAGAAATATGTGCTTGGAGCTACTGTGTTTTGTGTGTGTGTGTGTGTGTGTGTGTGTGTGTGTGTGTGTGTGTGTGTGTGAGAGAGAGAGAGAGAGAGAGAGAGAGAGAGAGAGAGAGAAACCTGCCACAATCCTTTGGCTATCTCTCCGCTGCCACCAAATAGCATTTTTCTCCAAACTAGCCACGGCCAGTTCCGCTCTGCCTGCCAAACCCCGATGATTAGGGAAGCTAATCGCTCCTGTTTTTTCCTGCTCTTCCATCAAAGGGACAGGGTTGGGTCAAATCATTTGGCCCTGGATCTAAGGGATGGTCAGTCAACCCCCTTTCCTTAAAAGTGGGGTGAACTAATGGAACAGGGAGCGCGTGTGCGTTGTCACCCCATTTACACCCAACAATTTTGCTACGGCTAAGCCCCCCCCCCATCAGAAGAAAATAATTCAAGGGGTGGGGGATGTGTTAATTCGAGCTAAGGAGATCATTACAAGCTCGCTAGCAGCCAGGGCCAGTCACTGAGAGCTAATTTAAATCTTTTTGCCAGCTTTCCTGGAACGTGGAGAACGCTTAGGAGAGGTTGGGAGACCAAAAACTAGAAATTCTAGTCCTCCTTCTGGTTATGCGTTCCAAAACTGGTAAGGGTGGTTTTGGGGAAAAAAAACAAGACTTAGAATATTGCATCTGGTTTTGATCCCCACACTATAAAAAAGATGCGGAGACTCTAGAAAGAGTGCAGAGAAGAGCAACAAAGATGATTAGGGGACTGGAGGCTAAAACATATGAAGAACGGTTGCAGGAACTGGGTATGTCTAGTCTGATGAAAAGAAGGACTAGGAGAGACAGGATAGCAGTGTTCCAATATCTCAGGGGCTGCCACAAAGAAGAAGGAGTCAAGCTATTCTCCAAAGCACCTGAGGGCAAGACAAGAAGCAACGGGTGGAAACTAAACAAGGAGAGAAGCAACTTACAACTAAGGAGAAATTTCCTGGCAGCGAGAACAATTAATCAGTGGAACAACTTGACTCCAGAAGTTGTGAATGCTTCAACACTGGAGGTGCTCTCTGAACTTGGTAGTTTTCTTAGGCGTGTCATTCCCCAACATCATCAGTTACATATCAAGAAACTCACTAGCACTGATAATGTTACCCAATTGGGTAATGAAACATCTGCAATAAAGCCACCAAGCTCAGAGAGCACCAAGGTCCGGACAGTTCAACCCTGAGCTACCAATATCCTATCCTATCCTATCCTATCCTATCCTTTCTATTCTTATCCTATTCTATCCTATCCTATCCTTTCTATTCTTATCCTATCCTATCCTATCCTATCCTATCCTATCCTATCCTATCCTATCCTATCCTATCCTATCCTATCCTTTCTATTCTTATCCTATCCTATCCTATCCTATCCTTTCTATTCTTATCCTATCCTATCCCTTCTATTCTTATCCTATCCTATCCTATCCTATCCTTTCTATTCTTATCCTATCCTATCCTATCCTTTCTATTCTTATCCTATCCTATTCTATCCTATCCTATCCTTTCTATTCTTATCCTATCCTATCCTATCCTATCCTATCCTATCCTATCCTATCCTATCCTATCCTTTCTATTCTTATCCTATCCTATCCTATCCTATCCTATCCTATCCTATCCTATCCTATCTTTTCTATTCTTATCCTAATCCTATCCTATCCTATCCTATTTTCCTGCCCTGTCCTGTCCTGTCCTATTTTCTATTCTTATCCTATCCTATCCTATTTTCAGGATCAGTCAGTAGTCCTCCATCCTGGGTAACATATCTTTACCCTAAGAACAGAAACCGGGTCTCTCTTTCCCCCTCCCCCCAAGAAATGACACGCTGGGAGGAAAAAAAACCAGGAAGAATGGTGCAATGGGCATGAAAGCTGCCACAGTTTTTAACCGTGCCAGCCCCCTCCCCATCCATCCTAACCTGCTTCCGATTTTGCCTGTGACACCTTCCTGGTTGGGCAAGATATCACAAGGCAGGTGGGATCGTCTTGGTTAAGAAGAAGAGGAAGAAGAAGAAGAAAAAAAGGCAGCAGCGAGATATCATAATTAGAGCGATCATTAGCGACGCACGCAGCAGAGGGTCTTGTAAATGAAGTACAGATTTGAGTCTCTTTTTCAACTCACCGGGAATTTGAACAGCCAGCCCGATTATTAGTTAATGGGACCAGTTTCTTAGAGCAGCAGGAAATGGGGGGGGGGCTGGGAGACACTTAAAGGGGCAAAAAAAAAAAAAAGGCTAACGAAGCCAGCGATATTCGCTAAGAAAAGGCAACACTAACTCTCTTGTTGGCCTTGCTTACGACCGTAATAGGGGACGCGGTGGCTCAGCGGCTAAGACGCTGAGCTTGTCGATCGGAAGGTCCGCAGCTCGGCGGTTCGAATCCTTGGCGCTGCGTAACGGGGTGAGCTCCCGTGACTTGTCCCGGCTTCTGCCAACCTAGCAGTTCGAAAGCAGGTAAAAAAAATGCAAGTAGAAAAATAGGGACCCCCTTTGGTGGGAAGGTCACAGCGTTGCGTGAACCTTTGGCGTTGAGTCATGCCGGCCACGTGACCACAGAGACGTCTTCGGACAGCGCTGGCTCTTCGGCTTTGAAACGGAGATGAGCACTGCCCCCTAGAGTCGGGAATGACCAGCAAATATGTGCAAGGGGAACCTTTACCTTATGACCATAATGGAGCTGTTCTGACGTGGCTCCCAAACACGACAAAACCCTCCCTTTATTAGGAGCGCCAGCAGCCCCGGCAAAAAAGGTTCTCTCAATGCAGTCTGTCTGGCAGGAAGATGAATAGTTGTCTGCCACACTTATTCATCTCCGCCCCCTACCTTTTATCCCCAGAGCTAGGGTGGGGCTTAGCTAGCAGCGATGGCTCTTCCGTCCCGAGGACCAGCCCATAGATTTCCACTGTTCTCCTCTCCTCTGCCTTCTGCGCATCTGTGCGTCAGGCACTGGACCCAGCTGTTCCTCCTCTTCCTCATCAGCCACCTCCAGACCTGGGGGCTCTTTACTCTCCATCTGAGGGATGACGGACGGCCTAGGCTCCGCCTCTGTTTCTCTCGCTCCGCCAGCTCCATTCCCTCTTCCCCCTTGGAGCTCCCAAGTTGCTCTGATGCTGACCCCGACTCCCACGCCTCCTCCTCCTCCTCCTCTGATTCGGCTGCTGGAGGGGCCAGCGGCCGACAGGCCACAACTGGAGCCTGCTGTGACGGTCATAAAGCAGGTCATATCGCCTGACTAATCACGCTTGGGATACTGCATCCAATTTTGGTCGCTAGGATACAAAAAGGATACTGGAAAGAGTGCAAATAAGAACAACAAATATGATTAGAGGGCTGGAGGCTAAACCATACAACGAATGGTTGCGGGAACTGGGAATATCCAGTTTAATGAAAAGAAGGACTAGGGGTGACATGACAGCAGTCTTCCAATATTTGAGGGGCTGCCACAGTGATGAGGAGGGTCAGCCTCTTCTCCAAAGCAACACGAAGGCAAGACAAGAAACGACGGATGGAAACTAATCGAGGAGAGAAGCAACCTAGAATTAAGGAGAACTTTTCCGACAGTGAGAACAATTAACCAGTGGAAAGACTTGCCTCCAGGAGTTGTGGGTGCCCCAACACTGGGGGCTTTTTAAGAAGAGATCGGACAGCCATTTGTCTGAAATATTTCCTGCTTGAGCAGGGGGTTGGACTAGAAGACCTCCAAGGTCCCTTCTAATTCTGTTATCCTGTTATATGTCTTCTAAATAACCTTCCACCAAATATACATAATAGTAATATCTTTATCTCCCTTGCAAAATTGGGGAACAGGAGTGGGGATGGGAAGAGGCAGTAGATATGTCTAGCCGAATGAAGGGAAGGAGTGACATGATAGCAGTATTCCATTATTTGAAGGGCTGCCACAAAGAAGAGGGGGGGCAACCTCTTCTCCAAAGCAACAGAAGGCAAGACAAAAAAACAATGGTTGGAAACTAATCAAGGAGAGAAGTAACGTAGAACTACTTCCCGACAGTGAGAACAATTAATCAGTGGAACAACTTGCCTCCGGAAGTTGTGAATTCTCCAACACTGGAAGTTTTTAAGAAGATGTTGGATAACCATTTGTCTGAAGTGGTGTAGGGTTTCCTGCCTGGGTAGGGGGTTGGACTAGAAGACCTCCAAGGTCCCTTCCAGCTCTGCTATTCTATTCTATTCTATTCTATTCTATTCAAATTATTCTACAAAACACCAGAGGGCAGGACAAGTAATAATGGTTGGAAACTAATCAAACAGAGAAGCAACCTGAAATTAAGGAGAAATTTCTTTATTGTGAGGACGATTAACCAGTGGAACAGCTTGCCACCGGAAATTGTGACTGTGCCATCACTGGAGGTTTTTAAGAAGAGTCTACTCTAGACAGGCACTTATCTAAAATGGTATAGGGTCTCCTGCTTAAACAGGGGTTGGACTAGAAGACCTCAAGGTCCCTTCCAGCTCTGCTATTCTATTCTATTCTATTCTATCCTATTCTATTCTATTCTAATTATTCTACAAAACACCAGAGGGCAGGACAAGTAATAATGGTTGGAAACTAATCAAACAGAGAAGCAACCTGAAATTAAGGAGAAATTTCTTTATTGTGAGGACGATTAACCAGTGGAACAGCTTGCCACCGGAAATTGTGACTGTGCCATCACTGGAGGTTTTTAAGAAGAGTCTACTCTAGACAGGCACTTATCTAAAATGGTATAGGGTCTCCTGCTTAAACAGGGGTTGGACTAGAAGACCTCCAAGGTCCCTTCCAGCTTATTCTATTCTGTTCCTTATGATTGTGGATCTCCTGGCTAAGCGCTGTCTGCGGAGTAGCTCTCCTTCCATTAGGAATGTTAAACCCCCTTTTTTTCTCTTGTCCTCCTAGGTCTGCCATCACCATCTTCCCGCAGAGGATTGATGGCAAACGTGACTTCCGAGTCTGGAACTCCCAACTCATCCATTATGCTGGTTATAAACAACCAGACAGTAGCATCTTGGGTGACCCAGCCAGTGTGGAGCTGACTGAGGTTGGTGCTTGATGTGGAGGAGGGACGTACTGGAGGCTTTTTAAGAAGAGACTGGACAGCCATTTCTACAGGAAGTTACAGGTTCTCCTACTTGAGCAGGGGGTTGCACTAGAACAGGGGTCTCCAACCTAGGTCACTTGTGGACTTCAACTCCCAGAGTTCCTCAGCCAGCTTTGCTTTGCTGGCTGTGGAACTCTGGGAGTTGTTGAAGTCCACAAGTCTTAAAGTGGCCAAGGCTGGAGACCCCTGGACTAGAAGACCTCTAAAGGCCTTTCCAAAGTCTGTTATTCTGTTAATCCGATTTTACATGCTTTTCTTTTGCAAATATATAACCATCCGTCTGAGATGGTGTAGGGTTTCCTGCCTAGGCAGGGGGTTGGATTAGAAGGCCTCCAAGGTCCCTTCCAACTCTGTTGTTATGTTATGTTATGTTATGTAAATCTTGAGACTAACATTAAGTGTTATAAGTGTTGTACCTTGATGAAGGTATTTTTTTCTTTTATGTACACTGACAGCATATGCACCAAGACAAACTCCTTGTGTGTCCAATCACACTTGGCCAATAAAAGACTCTATTATTTCAGCGTGCGGGACTAGCCTAAGAATAAAATGTTTTAGCTAAATTTTAATGGGGGTTTTACTGGTTTTTACTGTTTTAGTGATCAGGCCATGATAATATTTAGTTTTAACTGGGTTTTAATGTTTATTTATTATATTGTTTTTAATATGCCTGTGAACCGCCCTGAGTCCTACGGGAGATGGTGCAGTATATAAGTTTGATAAATAAATAATAAATAAATAAATAAATAAATTCTATTCTATTCTGTTCTGTTCTATTCAGTGTTGTACATTATGATTCTTGATGAAGGTATCTTTTATTTTATGTACACTGACAGCATATGCACCAAGACAAATTCCTTGTGTGTCCAATCACACTTGGCCGATAAAAAATTCTGTTCTATTCTATTCTAACTAAGATTCATCCTAGGTATTCAGTAGCCTGGGATGACCTGGAAAATAGGCCATCCCCACAAGTCAAAAAACATCCCGCAATGTTCCGCTTTATAGAAAGATCATAAATCACATCAGCTGCTATCGCTTGCTGCCAGGATGGCTGTTGAGATCCAAAACTTTTGTCTAAAGACAACGGCCGCATTGTCCTGTGGTGACGCCTGCTGCATCCTTCCAGGCGTTGGTACAACATCACGTTGCGCATAGCGAAGGGGCGAAGCTGGCTTGGAGATGTGCTGATAACCAGTTTCATTGGTCACCCATTGGGTTTCCTTGAACCCACAGTAGATAGAATAGAAGGGGAACTTACCAAATTGGCAGATGACACTAAGCTGGCAGGAATAGCCAACACCCTAGAAGATAGGCTCAAGATCCAGATGGATCTTGACGGACTTGAACACTGGGCCCTCTCTAACAAAATGAAATTCAATGTAGAGAAAAAGAAAGTCTTCCACTTAGGCAAGAAAAAACCAAAAGTACACATATAGATTGGGAGAAACCAGGCTTAATAGCAGTCACTGAGGGGGATCTCGGAGTCTTACTGGACAACCAGTTAAATAGGAGCCAGCCGTGTGCGGCGGCAGCCAAAGAAGCCAATGCAATCCTAAATGGCATTGATCAAGGGAGGTACCAATACCACTTTATAAAGCCTTAGTAAGACCACACCTAAAGTATTGCATCTAGTTTTAGTCACCACACTACAAAAAAAGAGGTTGAGACCCTAGAAAGAGTGCAGAGAAGAGCAACCAGGATGATTAGGGGACTGGAGGCTAAAACATATTAAGAACGGTTGCAGGAACTGGGCCTGGCTAGTCTAGGGAAGAGAAGGACCAGGGGAGACAGGATAGCAGTCTTCCAATATTTGAGGGGCTGCCACAGAGAGGAGGGGGGTGAAGCTATTTTCCAAAGCACCCGAAGGCCTGACAAGGAATAATGGATGGAAACTGAACAAGGAGAGATTTAATCTGGAAATAAGGAGAAATTTGCTGACTGTGAGAACAATCCACCGATGGAACAGAAGTTGCCTTCGGAAGTTAGTGGCCCCAAAGGAGGTGGTTCGCAACTTGGGCGTCCTCCTGGATGGACGGCTGTCCTTCGATGAACATCTGGCGGCCGTCTCCAGGAGGGCCTTTTACCAAGTTCGCTTGGTCCGCCAGTTGCATCTGTTCCTTGACCGGGATGCCTTATGCACGGTCACTCACGCTCTGTTTACGTCTAGGTTGGATTATTGCAATGCTCTCTACATGGGGCTGCCCTTGAGGTGCACCCGGAGGCTACAGTTAGTCCAGAATGCGGCTGCGCGAGTAGTAACGGGAGCCGCTCGTGGCTCCCACGTGACATTACTGCTCCGTAGTCTGCACTGGCTTCCTGTGGTCTTTCGGGTGCGCTTCAAGATTTTGGTTACCATCTTTAAAGCGCTCCATGGCTTAGGACCCGGGTACTTACGAGACCGCCTGCTGTTACCCTTTGCCTCCCACCGACCCGTACGCTCTCACAGAGAGGGTCTCCTCAGGGTGCCGTCCGCCAAACAGTGTCGGCTGGCGGCCCCCAGGAGTAGGGCCTTCTCTGTGGGGGCAGTGATGCTCTGGAACGAACTCCCTCCTGGCCTTCGTCAAGTGCCTGATCTTCGGACCTTCCGTCGTGAGCTCAAAACATATTTATTCATTCAAGCGGGACTGGCATAATAGTGTTGAATTTTAATTGGGTTTTCTTAATATTTTAAAAATTTTAAATCTAAATTTTAATTATCAGCCTTTATAATCTGCTATGTTTTAATGTTGTTTTAATTGTATATATCTTGTTTTTTATTTTTGGCTGTACACCGCCCTGAGCCCTTCGGGAGAAGGGCGGTATAAAAATTTAATAAATAAAATAAATAAATAAATAAATAAGTTGTGGGAGCTTCATCACCAGCCGTACACTGCAGCGGGGAAAGCCATCGCCTTGACTATTTCGCACTTTTGTTGGCAGGGTTATGTCTCTGCGTTTTAGTACGCTGTCTAGACGTCTTTTAATTTCTTGGCTGCAGTCCTCATCTGTGGTGATCTTGGAGCCCAGGAAAATAAAATCTGTCGCTACCTCCATTTCTTCCCCATCTATTTGCCAGGAATTGAGAGGGCCGGATGCCATGATCTTAGTTTTCTTAATGTTGAGTTTCAAGCCAACTTTTGCACTCTCCTCCTTCACCCGCTTCAAGAGGCTCTTTAGTTCCTCTTCGCTTTCTGCCATTCGAGTGGTATCATCTGCATATCTCAGGTGGTTGAGATTTCTCCCGGCAATCTTAATTCCAACTTTTGATTCATCTAGCCCCGCTTTTCTCATGCATGTAAGTTAAATATAAAATATAAGTTAAATAAATAAAAAAGGGAGGCTAGTATTTCAAGCTATTTAGCTCTCATCAGCTAGCCATACCTGTTCTGACTCCTTCCCCACTTCAGACCCACGAGCTGGCCTTCAGCCAGTGGATTCACGGCTCTTATCAGTCCTAGCAGAGAAATCGCAGCTGCCTGCCAAAGTTCAAACAAATGACTCACGTAGCAAGACTTTCAGCTCTTTTTGAAACGGTTCAGCTAAAGTTTGCTTCCCGTGGAGTGAGAGCAGTCCCAAAGCTCCTTATATATCCTGTGGGGTGGGGCTCCTGCCCCACCCTTCCCTTTGATGATGCCGCCTCTCTAATCTTCTGAAGCACGGGTCAAGCCAAGCTTAATTATTATTATTATTATTATCAGCTGGGTCTGAAGGCGTAGCTTGGGGAAGGGAGGAATCAGGGGATGACGGCCTCATTACGTCCTCCGACTGGTCTGGTTCTGGCTCCTGGAGCCGAGCCAAAGGAATCGGTGCTCCCAAGGTAAGCCTTACCGGCACTTCCCCCTCACTCTCAGAGTCACTTTCGGGCATGGGGCCAGGTTCGGGGGCTGGAGTCACAACAATACCCCTTCGGGGATTCGAACTTCTTCTGTGCCATCTGAGAGGCAATTTTTTTCCAGCATCCCTGTAAGTTTAGGAATTGGGGTCAGAGAGAGCCCCCTACCCATCAGAGAAAGCGGATTTTTTTTTCTTTGTGAAGTTCATGCACGAAGCTTCTCATGACCTTCTCCTTCATCCCCCTCCGTGCTGAGCTTTCTTCTCCAAGAGCCAGCTCCGTTGCGGCTCAATTACTGCAACGGCGGTAGCACAGCAGCCACACCTTCCCAAACGTGTCGTTCTCATCTCTCCAGCTGCAGAAGAGAAGCTGTCAAGGAGGAAAAATCGGGAGGAGGGATGACAAGTCGAGAACGGTGGTGCGGTTCCATCTGAGCTTTTTTGAGCCTGGTCTTCTTCCACCCGGGGGAAGTCTGACAGGTGATCAGCTAGTCCTCCATCTCTTCTCTTTTCGCCTTTCTTTTCTTTGGAGTGTGGAGAGAGATGGGATACGACTGCGGAGTCCTTGGTGCTCTCTGTTGTGACCTGTCGGCGGCCAGCAGAGCTGGCAGCAGAGTCGGAGAGTGAGGAAGTTGGGGAGGAACTTGGGCCAGTCCTGGGGCTGGGGAAAGCTCAGGCGAGGGCTCTGTGTTGGAGGCAGAGGGAGCTAGACAGCAGCGAGGCAGAGGAACAGCTGGAGCCCTGTTGTGACTCAGACCCAAGTAGGTAGTAATAAACTTAGTCCGTGGAAAAACAAATTTTATTTGAACAGCTGGGAATTACTTCATTCCCAGCAACGTTCAACTCAAAGTAAAACAAATGCCTCCCAACACAAATTCCTCAGTTATCTCACAAACCTTAATCCAATTAGGCAAACTGTCAAAGGCCCTTCCTGGCAAATGTCCAGAAGCCACAAAAACAAAGACGTACACAAAGCAGAAGATGAAGCAGAAGACGAAGCTACAACGTTGTTTTCAGGCAAAGCTCAAACGCCGGTGCTGGTCTGTTTTAAGCCTTATGGGAGGGGCCAATCATCTCTTGGCCCTACTCCTGAGTCGTCCTCTTTGCTTGAGCTGCTCTTGCCTTCTGACAGCTCTTCTCATGCGTGCATTAGGAACAGGCTCCTCCTGTTCCTCTGCCTCACTACTATCAGTCTCTGGAGGCTCTGGAGTCCGCACCTCACTCCCCGATGGCCCTGGCCTCATCTCAGCCTCATCGCTGTCCGACTCTGTTGCCAGCTCCGTAGGCTGCTAATGGACCACAACAGGGAGCTAGACAGCAGCGAGCCCATTCCCCATGTGCGCATGCGCAGAGCTGCCAGAAGACAAGACCAACTCAGAAAGCAGGGGCGACTCAGGAGTAAAGCCACACCTTGGAGGTGATTGGCCCCTCCCACAGGAAATAAAAGAGGAGTGAACAGGGAGTGGGCTTTTTCAGGAAACCATTCATTCATTCCATAATTCTGAGAGACTCTGTGCCAAGTTTTGCCTTGTTCTGCGGTTGAAAACACGTTACGTGGCAGTTTGCCAAACGAGATAAGGTCTGTGTTAATAAATATTCCTTTGTAAAACTGTTTGGACAAGGCTTGCTGACTGTGAATGAACGTAATTCACAGTCGTGTTGAATAAAAGAGGCTTTGCCAGTAATTCCCGTCTCCTGCCTGTTAAGGGAGCCTCGGTCAGAACAGCTTTTGAAAAACACGACTCTGATGAAACATCTCCATTGACATAGATGGGGGACAATAATTCATTGCAAAGAAACCCTCAACCACTCCACCTTCCAAAACCCAAACTAGGCACTTTCCCCTTTTCCTAAGATGGCCTCTTTCTCTATCTTCCCTCCTTCTGTTCAAACATGCTTAAGTTGCAGACACAGGAGTGCCAAATGGAAGGAAGAATTGAGGTCAATCCTGATGGGGACCATTGCTGGCTTCCTTCTTGCAGGAGAAGGCATTCTACAACGTCCCTTACCTGCAGGGATTAGATGGTCCACAGCAGTGGACCCAGATGGTACACAGACCGCTTAAAGGTATTCGGGTCATGCAACCATGCTAAGCCAATCTGACTTAACAGGTTGCAGAAATCTAGCCACCGCGGTTTGCAAGCCACTGCTTGTGGCTGAGATCATTTTCTGAACTTAGCCCACCGTGGCTTATTGCACAAACCATAGGTAAAGGTAAAGGTTCCCCTTGCCCCGTTACGCGGCACTAGGGATTCGAACCGCTGAACTGCCAACCTTTCAATCGACAAGCTCAGCGTCTTAGCTACTGAGCCACCGCCTCCCTTTTGAGAGACAGGTAAAGGAAAATGTTCCCCTTGCACATATGTGCTAGTCGTTCCCGACTCTAGGGGGCGCTGCTCATCTCTGTTTCAAAGCCGAAGAGCCAGCGCTGTCCAAAGACGTCTCCGTGGTCATGTGGCCGCATGACTCAACGCCAAAGGCACACGGAACGCTGTTCCCTTCCCACCAAAGGTGGTCCCTATTTTTCTACTTGCATTTTTTATGTGCTTTCAAACTGCTAGGTTGGCGGAAAAACTGGGACAAGTCACGGGAGCTCACCCCGTTACGTGGCACTCAGGATTCGAACCGCCGAACTGCTGACCTTTCAATCGACAAGCTCAGCGTCTTAGCCACTGAGCCACCGCAAAAAGCTTACTACAAACCTGGACCCAGCTAAAGGACAGAATGAACAAGTTTAAGAGGCAGTCTTACGTTTTCCACAATTCATCCCCAAATATTCAGCTTATTTATATTAATTATTTATTATACAGCTTCTCCTCTATTTTGTTTGCTTTTGGGACCGTCCCATTTTAATTATGGTGGATCTAATGCCTTCAGCAATGGGCAAAATATCGGAAAATTGAGTTTAATTTTAAAAGAGAGAGAGAGAGAGAGAGAGATATAAACTGCAGAAAAACCCTGTGTTCATCGGGCATGCATTGCTTTGGTTCAAAGCACAAGTGGTCCTTAACTTACGACCGCAGTCGAGCCCCAGATTTATGTCATTAAGTGAGACGGCTGTTAAGTGAGTTCTTCCCCATTCCTCAACCTTTCTTGACATGGTTGTTAAGTGAATCACTGCGGTTGATAAGTTAGTAACTTGGTTGTTAAGTGAATCCGGCTTTGCTTGTCCGAAGGTCACAAAAGGGGATCACATGACCTTGGGACAAAGCAACGGTCATAAGTACGAACCACTTGCCAAGCATCTGAATTTTGATCACACAACCATGGGTGTGTGTGTGCAAAGGCCGTAACTGCGAAACACGGCCGTAAGTCCCGTTGTTCCGCGCTGTTGTAACTTTGAACGGTCAGTAAACGAACTGTTGTAAGGTTCGAGAACTACCTGCACGTTGTTATAAAAACTTGCTTCAAGAATTTAAACTTTTTTTAAAATAAGAGTCCTTTTTTAAAAAAAAAATAAAGACATTTCTAAATCTAAAACTTATTGGGCTTTGATGTTGGCTTTCTCTAATTCCCCCCAAAAAACTGGCATTGACTTCATTAATTGCTTTAACGAGGAGAATAAGTAAGAATTTGCAGGGAAGATCAAATGAATGCAAATCCACTAAGGTGAAGAGAAATCTCATTAAGTGTCCCCATTAAAGAAATGAAGAAGTCTTGGAAATTAAAAAAAGAAAAAAGAAAAAATAATGAAGGAATGTCGGTCTATCCACTTCGGGGCCTTCAAAAATCAGAAATTAATCCCGAGAGGCTAAAAGGGGAACGGAAGCCAAAGGTCCCCCAACTATCTTGAGAGAAAGAGAAAAAATAAACTCTTGTTTTCTAACTAAACAGCCGTTTCAAACACAAGCAAGTCCTTGACTTATGACCACAATTGAGCCCCAAATTTCTGACGCTAAACCAGGCCTTTTGTTAAGTGAGTTTTGTCCCATTTTCTAACCTTTCTGGGCCCCAATACTTAAGTCAAAATCAAATCAAGTTTCTTAAATTGATTTTGAACTTAATAACAGCAGCAAGGTTGTTGATTGGACAATATTGGAAGAAAAAAGAGTTACCTACAATAGAAGCATGGATATTGAAAGTTACTAACTTTCAAATAGCATATGAGTAAATATCGAATAGCATATGAGTAAATTTAGGAAATATTTTGTATTAGATATATTTCTGAAGGAGAGGGGAATTGAGAGTGTGATTAAGTGTGGAGTGACTAGAGATTATAATTTAGGAATTATTTTAGATTATGATTGTTAGTTTTGATACCCTGCATTTTGTTCTGGGAAGTCGGGGTGGGGGGTAAGGGGGAGGGGAATTGGGGGGTTGAGGGTAGAGATGGAGTGATGGTTAATGTACAGGGATTATTGAAGATGTATAAATATAATTAATGTAGGGTCGGGTCTGCCCAGTTGCCATTTTAGAACGGTGGGGAGGGAGAAAAGAGAGAGTAGGAGGTAGGAAAGAGGAGAAGAGGAAGGAAGAGGGGTAGAAGAGGGAGAAGGAAGGTGGAGGGTGGAGGGAGGAGAGGATGTAGATAAGAGAAGGAGAGGAAGGTTAGGAAAGTAAAAGAAGGTAGAAGAGGGAAGAGTGTTAAAAAGGGGGGTGGTGACTGGGCAAGCCCGACTAATTGTATATAATTGTACATTGGATGAATTATTTGATATGATTGTAAAAATAAAACTTTTTTATAAAAAAAAAAAAAGAAAGTTACTAACTTGGCTGAGATGGCTAAAATCTCAGCTTTTTTGAAAGACAACACGCAGGAAAGATATTTAATTGAATGGAAAAAACGGACTGATTATTTACAAAACAGATATCAGATTAAGAGATATCAGATTGCCTTTGAATGATATTATTTTATATAATGGGGGAGGTTAGGAAATGAAAAGATTCGGATGAGGTTAATAGAAGGGAAAATTTTATTCTATGCTTGGTTTATGTATAACAATACCTTGTGATTGACCCGGGAAGCCGGGGGGGTGGGGTGAAGGGAGGGGGGGAAAGGGGGTTTTGCGGGGGTGGGGGGAAAGGGGGAAAAATGTTTTTGTTTTTTTAAAACTTTTTCAGTTAAAAAAAAAAGTTTCTTAAAGTCAAATCAAGTTTCTTAAAATCGAATCAAATTTCTTACCGTCAAAGACCAGAATTCTCAAGCAGATTCCCTGTGGTTGTTAAGTGAGTCACACGGTTGTTAAGTGAATCGGGCTTCCCCGCTGGCTTTGCTTGTCATAAGGTCGCAAAACCGGGATAGCCGGGATAGCTCAGGCAGTAGAGAAGCCTGTTATTAGAACACAGCAGCCTGCAATTACTGCAGGTTCGAATCCTACCAGGCCCAAGGTTGACTCAGCCTTCCATCCTTTATAAGGTAGGTAAAATGAGGACCCAGATTGTTGGGGGGGGGGGCAATAAGTTGACTTTGTAAAAAAATATACAAATAGAATGAGACTATTGCCTTATACATTGTAAGCCGCCCTGAGTCTTCGGAGAAGGGCGGGATATAAATGCAAAAAAAAAAAAAAAAAAGAGGATCATGTCTCACACACACACACACACACACACAAAAACACACACACCGGGACACTCTGACCATCATAAATACGTGCCGGCTGCCAACTGAATTTTGATCACGGGAGGTGCTTGCAGTGGTCGTTAAGTGTGAAAAACAGTCACAAGCCACTCTTTTTTTTTTCCAGTGCCGTGATCACTTCGAACAGTCACTAATCAAAATGTTGTAAATCAAGGACGACCTGCATTCCAAAGAGGCTGAAAGGGGAACAGTAAGCCGAAAGACACACACGAGCTATCTTGACAGATAGGGGAAAAATAAAATTGTTCCGAAGCACCCGAGGCTCAGACAAGGAAGAATGGATGGAAACTGATCAAGGAGAGAGATTCAACCTGGAAATAAGGAGGAATTTCCTGATAGTGAGAACAATCAACCAGTAGAACAGAAGTTGCCTTCAGAAGTTGTGGGAGCTTCATCACTGGAGGCTTTCAAGAAGAGACTGGGCTGCCATCGGTCAGAAATGGTGTAGGGTCTCCTGCTTGGGCAGGGGTTGGACTAGATGACCTACAAGGTCCCTTTCAACTCTGTTAATCCGAATCTATCTAAGATGATCAAAGGTCTGGAGACTAAAACATACGATGAACGGTTGCAGGAACCGGGCATGGCTAAGTCTAGTGAAGAGAAGGACCAGGAGAGACAGGATAGCAGTCTTCCTATATTTGAGGGGCTGCCACAGAGAGGAGGAAGGGGGTCAAGCTATTTTCCAAAGCACCCAAAGGCCAGACAAGGAATAACGGATGGAAACTGATCAAGGAGAGATTCAACCTAAAAATATGGAGAAATTTTCTGACAGGGAGAACAATCAACCCATGGACCAGAAGTTGCCTTTGGAAGTTGTGGGAGCCTCATCACTGGAGGCTTTCAAGAAGAGACTGGACTGCCATCTGTCAGAAACGGTATAGGGTTTCCTGCTTGGTTGGGGGGTTGGACTAGATGACCCACAAGGTCCCTTCCAGCTCTATTCTGATTGATTGATTCAACCTATAAATAAGGAGAAATTTTCTGACAGTGAGAATAACCAATAACCATGGACCAGAAGTTGCCTTCAGAAGTTGTGGGAGCTTCATCCCTGGAAGCTTTCAAGAAGAGACTGGACTGCCATCTGTCAGAAACGGAATAGGGTCTCCTGCTTGGTCGGGGGAGGGGGGGTTGGTCTAGATGACCTACAAGGCCCCTTCCATCTCTGTTAATCTGTATCTGTTTTCTAGCTAAACAGCCATTTCAAAGACTTCTTCCGTTCCCATTTGCCAAGCAGAAAAAAATAGACGGATGTTCTTAAGAGGTATAATCTTCTGGCAAAGAACGAACTGTGCCATCTTAATACCATGATTTAAAGAAATCAGTGCCGTTACTGTACTGGCAATGAATGGCATTATCTCGAGTTTTATCTACCTTAGGACGATTTTTTTTTTTAAAAAATATACCGTACTTTTGTATTGTTTCCCGTTTTAAAAGGGTTGCCTTCCTCTTTTGTTGTGTGTTTTTTATTTAAACATTTATATCCCGCCCTTCTCCGAAGACTCAGGGCGGCTTACAGTGTATAAGGCAATAGTCTCATTCTATTTGTATATTTACAAAGTCAACTTTTATTGCCCCCCCCAACAATCTGGGTCCTCATTTTACCTACCTTATAAAGGATGGAAGGCTGAGTCAACCTTGGGCCTGGTGGGACTAGAACCTGCAGTAATTGCAGGCAGCTGTGTTTTAATAACAGGCTTCTTACAGCCTGAGCCACACCGCGGTCCTGTGTGTTCTGTTTATGTTTGTTTTCACAGTGGCGATAGCATCAAGATCGCGAGAAGTGATATTTTAAATTTTTCTTCGTGTTTTATTTATATATCTTATTTATTTATATTTTTCTTCGTATTTTTTATTTTAAAAAAAACACAATAAAAGAATAGATTGGACAACCGTTTATCCAGGATGGTATATAAGGATTCCTGCCTCGGGCAGGAGGGTTGGACTAGAAGACCTCCAAGGTCCCTTCCAGCCCTTAGCATTAAGTTTGCGAGAAGTGATTTTTACCTCCCTTTGTATTTTGTATATAGATTTTTTTAAAAAGAAAACAATTAAAAACAAGAAAAGATTGGGCAACCGTTTATCCAGGATAGTATATAAGGATTCCTGCCTTGGGCAGGATTGGTTGGACTAGAACAGTAGTCACCAACTGGTGATCCACGAGAAAATTTTGGTGGTCCACGAGAAAAAGTATTTGCATTTTTTATATTGCACTAAATACTATTTATCTTTTTTTAAAAATTCATTTTCCCAGTTGCAATGTACAGCTGTGAAAGTTGGACCATAAGGAAGGCTGAGTGCCAAAGAATGGAGGCCTTTGAACTCTGGTGCTGGAGAAGACTCCTGCGAGTCCCTTGGACTGCAAGGCGATCCAACCGGTCAGTTCTAGAGGACATCAACCCTGACTGCTCTTTAGAAGGCCAGATCCTGAAGATGAAACTCAAATGCTTTGGCCACCTAACAAGAAGGAAGGACTCTCTGGAGAAGAACCTAATGCTGGGAACAATTGAGGGCAAAAGAAGAAGGGGACGGCGGAGAACGAGGTGGCTGGATGGAGTCACGGAAGCAGTCGGCGTGAGCTTCAATGGACTCCAGAGGATGGTAGAGGACAGGAAGGCCTGGAGGAACGTGGTCCATGGGGTCACGATGGGTCGCACACGACTTCGCAACTAACAACAACAAAGGAAGGTCTGCCTGAATTGCAAAGGTACAGCTTTAGAGGAAGCGGAGGAGCTGTTGGGGAAAAAAAAAATCACGGGCGGTATTTCCCTCTCTCTATCCGAGTACGATTTTCTTTCTTTTTTCTTTTTTAAAAAAATAAGCTTATTATTGGCAAGCAAAGCGTTTTGCTCCTCGGTTGGCCCCGACACTCCGCGGAATGCAAACAATCCCTCCGGCCAGCAAAACAGTTTAGTGGAAAGAGAATATTTTTACTGGGGGTTGTTTTTTTGGGGGGAGGGGGTTCTTTGTGGAGGGAGGGGGGCCAGAGAGAGAGAGAGAAGGTGGGGGTGGGCCACAGAGACCCCCTTTGCTTGCGCTTCTCTGCTGTTAATCAGATTCTAATTGCATTCAGCACGAAGCCAGAGGTGCCCGCAACCAATAAGGAGGTGATGGCAGGCGGCTGACAGAAGCTGTCAAAATAGCCCTCGAATAAGGAGGTCCCAGGGAGGGGAGGGGGGAACTTGATGATAATGCGAAAATGAGATACAAAACTAGGGGGCAGAGAGGGAGGTGTGGAAATGGAAACAGACATACGCACACATGCAGACACACACACACACACACACACACAACGTTCCGCTGGCTACGGGCAATATTTACTTAGAATTTAGAATGCAAAGAGAACACTTCAACATTGCGGTCCTTTAAAAAAGAAACAAACACGGAAAGAGTTGCTGGGGGGAGGGGGGAAGGATCCCGAGAGGGTGGGGTATTATTATTATTCTTCCCATTTCGCTGATGGGGAACCGAGGCTCCCCCTCCCGAAGTAGATAAGCGGAAGGAAGGAAGGAGAGGCAGAAGTAGCAGAAACGGCTGATGTTCTAGTGAAGTTAAAAGGAAGAGCCGGTCTGGTCTAGTGGGGAAGGCTCCAGGTTAGAACCGGGAGATGGGGAATTCTAGTTCTGCTTTTAGGCATGGTAGCTGGCTGGGTGACTTTAGGCCCATCACCAGGAGATGGTGAGTTCTAGCTCGGTCTTAGTTCTAGTTCTGACTTTAGGCCCATCACCAGGAGATGGTGAGCTCTAGCTCAGTTTTAGTTTTAGTTCTGACTTTGGGCCTATCACCAGGAGACGGTGAGTTCTAGTTCTGTCTTAGGCTGGGTGACTTTGGGCCCATCACCAGGAGATGGTGAGTTCTAGTTCTGTCTTAGGCTGGGTGACTTTGGGCCCATCACCAGGAGACGGTGAGTTCTAGTTCTGTCTTAGGCGCGCGCAGAAGCATGCACGTTCCAGTTTGGGCACTCAGTGCTGAAAAGGTTCGCCACCATTGACTTAGGGTCTCCAAACCTTGGCAACTTTTAAGACCTGTGGACTTCGACTCCCAGAATTCCCCTGGCTCAGGAAGTCCATAGGTTGCAAAGGGGCCACAATTGCCCGTTCCTGCTGTGGTTCTTAATGGGACGCAGTAGCTCAGTGGCTAAGATGCTGAGCTTCTCAATCGAAAGGTCGGCAGTTCAGCGGTTCGAATCCCGAGTGCCGCATCATGGGGTGAGCTCCCGTGACTTTGGGCCCATCACCAGGAGACGGTGAGTTCTAGTTCTGTCTTAGGCTGGGTGACTTTGGGCCCATCACCAGGAGACGGTGAGTTCTAGTTCTGTCTTAGGCGCGCGCAGAAGCATGCACGTTCCAGTTTGGGCACTCAGTGCTGAAAAGGTTCGCCACCATTGACTTAGGGTCTCCAAACCTTGGCAACTTTTAAGACCTGTGGACTTCGACTCCCAGAATTCCCCTGGCTCAGGAAGTCCATAGGTTGCAAAGGGGCCACAATTGCCCGTTCCTGCTGTGGTTCTTAATGGGACGCAGTAGCTCAGTGGCTAAGATGCTGAGCTTCTCAATCGAAAGGTCGGCAGTTCAGCGGTTCGAATCCCGAGTGCCGCATCATGGGGTGAGCTCCCGTGACTTTGGGCCCATCACCAGGAGACGGTGAGTTCTAGTTCTGTCTTAGGCTGGGTGACTTTGGGCCCATCACCAGGAGACGGTGAGTTCTAGTTCTGTCTTAGGCGCGTGCAGAAGCATGCACGTTCCAGTTTGGGCACTCAGTGCTGAAAAGGTTCGCCACCACTGACTTAGGGTCTCCAAACCTTGGCAACTTTTAAGACCTGTGGACTTCGACTCCCAGAATTCCCCTGGCTCAGGAAGTCCATAGGTTGCAAAGGGGCCACAATTGCCCATTCCTGCTGTGGTTCTTAATGGGACGCAATAGCTCAGTGGCTAAGATGCTGAGCTTCTCAATCGAAAGGTCGGCAGTTCAGCGGTTCGAATCCCGAGTGCCGCATCATGGGGTGAGCTCCCGTGACTTGTCCCAGCTTCTGCCAACCTAGCAGTTCGAAAGCACGTAAAAAAAATGCAAGTAGAAAAAAATAGGGACCACCTTTGGTGGGAAGGTCACAGACGTCTTCGGACAGCGCTAGCTCTTCGGCTTTGAAATGGAGATAAGCACCGCCCCCTAGAGTCAGGAACGGCTAGCACATATGGGTGAGGGGAAAGCTGTGGTTCTTGCGAGGGTGAGAACCATCTTCAATTCCGGAGACGCCACAAAACTCTGAAGCCTCCATTAAACAGCACGGCTGCTGGTTTAATGAGATCAGAAGCCTCCACAGAAGGAAAAAAACACTCCTGCGTACGAATATTAAAGAGCCAGCAGCCTCACAGCAGGCAATTTTATTTTATTTTTTTATTTATTGTTTGGTTACTTTCTACTTCTCCTACTCAGCTCCCAACTGGACTTTTTAATATGTTCAAGTATCTACCAATTTCTCTCCAAGAGCTTCTATTAAGGTTTAAGTCAGCCACCACTGGCTCACCTGCAAAGCTCAGGAGCGCCCCCTGCAGATCCAAGAAGAAAACACTGCTACCTCACCAATTTTCCAGCGGCTGGAAACAGTACCAGTCGGTTAAGCAGATCCTGAGGTTTGAGAGGATCTATGTCACTTGATGCTCCAAAACAGTGGGTTGTTTGTTGTTTTTGTTTTTGTTTTTTTATTGAAAAAGTTTTAGAAAACAAACAAACATTTTTCCCCTTTTCCCCCCCTCCCCCCTCAAAAACCCCCTTTTCCCCTCCCTTCCCCCCATCTCCCCCCCCCCCCGGCTTCCCGGGTCAATCACAAGGTATATTACACATAAGCCAAACATAGACTAAAATTTTCCCTTGCAACCCAATTAACCTCATCCGAGTCTTTTCATTTCCTAACCTCCCCCATAACATTCTAAAATAATACATCCTAATTATTCAAAGGCAATCTGATATCTCTTAATCTGATATCTATTTTGTAAACAATCAATCCATTTTTTTCCATTCAATTAAATATCTTTCCTGCACATTGTCTTTCAAAAAGGCTGAGATTTTTGCCATCTCAGCCAAGTTGATAACTTTCAATATCCATTCTTCTATTGTAGGTAATTCTTTTTTCTTCCAATATTGTCCAATCAGCAGTCTTTCTGCTGTTATAGTGGGTTGTTTTTTTGTTTTTTAAAAATGTTGGCAACTTTAAGATGGGTGAACTTTGACAGCCAGAATCCTGGCCCTTGTGAGATCCACCCATCTTAATCAACAGAATATTTGTAGTTCCAACTGTGGGACCCTTGGTGCGAGCCTTGGAACTTGGTGGTTTCTTTTTTTTGCAGATGTTTTGGTACCCAACTAGGAAACATCATTGGGGCTAAAAGGAAATGGGGTTTGCAGGGAAGAAGAAGAGGAGGAGGAGGAGTATTGTGAGGCCCTGGGTTTTTTTCTTGCAGATATTTCATTACCCAACTAGGTAACATCATCAGTGCTAGAAGGAAATGGGGTTTGCAGGGAGGAAGAAGAGGAGGAGGAGGAGTATTCTGGGGCCCTGGGTTTTCTTGCAGACATTTCATTACCCAACTAGGTAACATCATCAGTGCTATAAGGAAATGGGGTCTGCAGGGAAGAGGAGGAAGAGGAACAGGAGGAACAGGAGGAGGAGGAGGAGAAGGAAGAGTATTATGGGGCCCTGGGTTTTCTTGCAAACAACCAAGCCCCAAAGATTCCACAGACCAATAGAAGAAAACATTTATAGCTCAGGGTTGAACTGTGGGGTTCACAGCTTGCTGGTTTTCTTGGATGTTTCATTACCCAACTAGGTAACATCATCAGTACTAGCCCCAGGATAAACTCAAGCCAGTTGGGTAATGGAATAAGCAAGCTGAGGGAGCGCCAGAGACCTCAGAACATCCATTCCTTTGGATACGAACTTTTCCTTACCTGAAGAGTTCTCTGATCTCCTTCACCGTGGCCTGGAAGGGGATATTCCGCACCAAAATCTTGGAATTCACTTGCTTCTTGCCGACTTGCTTCTTACGAGCGGTTGCCGCGGTGGACCTGGTGACCCGAAAGAGAAGGGCATCAGTGCCGTGAGCAAGGCTGTTTTTGTTCTGTCCCACCTCGCCTCCGTCCGAGTGATGGCTTAATTAGCCGGCACTATCAGCTCCGGCAGCAGAATAGCCAGCGTCTGCCGAAAGCCTCCGTTATCTTCCACGATGCTGGTGAGTCACCCAGGAACAAACTTCAGCTCTTAATCAGTGGATTTGCCTGTTACAAAGAGACACAGCAGCTCTCGCTGCCTTTTATATCCTGTGGGGTGTGGCTCCATGACTCAGCACTTCCTAGGCCTTCCCACCATTGCTTCTGTTGTTCCCGCCTCTCCTGCCTATGAAACCAAGGGTCCAGCCAGGCCTGATTGCCATCAGCCGGGTCTGCAGGCATGGCTGGGGGGGGAAGAGTCAGGGGACGGAGGTCTCGTTATCTCTTCCACCTGGCCTGTTTCTGGCTCCTGGAGCTGAGCCAGGGAAGCCGGTGCTCCCGAGGTAAGTCCTGACGGCCCTTCCCCCTCACTGTCCAAGTCACTTTCTGGCAGCAGGGCCGGCTCAGGGGGCGCAGACACAACAGTTTTCTTGGGTCAAGCATGAGATTGAAGCCACACCCATTGGCCTTTTAGCTTAATGGGACCTCGGAGGTCTTTTGAGGATTGCAAAGAAGCCAAACCATCCATCATCTAACTCTTCTGACCCAGCTTCCCAAACACGACAAACCCTCTGAAGTTAATTCAACAATTCCTTTATTAGCCCGGCAAAAAGTTTCTCTCACCACAGGCTAACAAGTCCATCAGGCAGGGAGTTGAATAGTTGTCTTCCACACCTATTCATCTCCGCCCCCTGCCTTTTATCCCCAGAGCTAGGGTAGCAGCTTCGCTAGCAGCGGTGGCTCTTCCGTCCCAAGGACCGGCCCATAGATTTCCCCTGTTCTCCTCTCCTCTGCCTTCTGCACATCAGGCACTGGACCCAGCTGTTCTTCCTCTTCCTCATCAGCCACCTTCAGACCCGGGGGCTGTTGACTCTCCATCTGAGGGCTGACGGATGGTCCAGGCTCCACCTCTGTCTGTCTGTCTCTCTCTCTGCCAGCTCCATTCCCCCTTGGAGCTCTCAGATTGCCTTGATGCTGACCCCGACTCCCACGCCTCCTCGTCCTCTTGGAGGGGTCAGCGGCCGACAGGCCACAACACTAACACAGGACTAACCCCAGGGACCAATTCCCATCACACTCTGGGGAACGGTCGGATAAGAGGCAACCTAGCCTGCAACTGGATAGCAGGCAGAACTAGGGACTCAGAAGAGATCCTAGGTTTTTTTGGGTTTTTTTGGACTGTAAAGGAGATGAAGGAAGACTCTACTTGCAAGATTCACACACTCACAGGTGGTTTATAGGCCAAGAAATTGGGAGGGTCCCTTCTGAGCCTTTTTGCCCAAACCACTACCCAGGGGTAAAATGCTACCTGTTCAGGCCGGTTCGCCTGAACCGGTAGTAAAAAAATGCTTTTAAAAGTTTTTTAAAAAGTTCCGATGATCAGCTGTGCGACAATCAGCTGTGCCGCGTGATTTATATTTGCTAGAAAGCAGGAAATCTAGCGAATATAAACCACGCGGCACAGCTGTCTCCCTCCTCCCCTCGCTGTTCTACTTCCCTTTGCAGACTCATGCACACGCAAAGCAAACCAGTAGCAGACTTCAAAGCGTTTCACCCCTGCCGCTATCTAGCTACGGGCTAAGCTGTCCTTTATCTGATTGTTCCCTTGGCAGCATCTCTTCACCCAAGTCTCCCATGGCCTTCCCACCTTACCAGCAAGTTATCGGAGACCAAAAAAAGCCCACTTCCACACCTGACAAAGTCTTGGTGGAATTTGGCATCCGACCCTCCCAAAGTCAATTGCCAGCGTTAAATTTACACGCAACAGGAGACGGAGCACAAGTCGCTTCCCTTTTCAAAACTTACTTGGTGGCTCTTTCTGAGATTTTCACTTCCAGCTGATGGCCATCCACGGAGCAACCCTGAAAGAAAACAAATTTGGCTGGTGCGATGGGACAACTGGAACCCTTTCTTTCCCACCAAACAAAATGTCTCTGTCGAGCCGCGTCCACCGCGTCCGCAGTTCAATACAAGAAACTAGGAGCCGACGATGACAGAGGGGTTGGGGATAGGAGACAGAACCTACCAGAAGATGGGATTCACAGTTGATGGGAGATATGGATGTCAACAACGCAATCGGTAGTGGTAGCACAATGGGCTGGGATCAGGGCTGGCGATGATAGTCAGCCGCTGGCCGATGACATGTGGCGAGGAGTAGGAGCAGCTCGAATGACCAAATGCCGCTAAACAGCTGAGCAACCCGCTGAGAACTCCTGTGATTGGAGAGGCGTGGCTACGCCTTGATAACCGGCGCTGAGAGACAGCAGCTCTCAGCGCTAACTTTACTTTTGCTAAAACTCTGTTTGACCTGTGACCGGCTTGTAGCTCATTAAACCACGGTTTACCAAACATCCAGCATTCCTTGCCTTATTTTCCCCCACTTAGCACACCCGGGGCCAGGCAAGCCGAGAGTCGCAAGGGGTACCCGCCGAACCAACCACAGAAGCGAATTCTCTGACACCTTGATTGAAAGTGGGACTACCGTATTTTTTGGAGTATAAGACGCTCTGGAGTATAAGCTTTAGTTTTTGGGGAGGAAAATAACAAAAAGAAAATTCTGCCTCTGCCTACCAGCATCCATCGGTATTCATCTGGCAACAAGGAAGGAGACAGCAAGGAGCCTGGGCGTGGCTTAGGTCAACTGTTCTAAAGCGGCAGGTTGTGCTTATCTCTGAAACTGAAACTCCTCTCCTCTGCTTGTGTTGGGAAACCTGCTTTTGGTATTGTATATTTACTTTATATTATATATAAAGAGGTTATTGCATCCTGCTGAATCAGTTACTTGTGTGTGCTTTCTGGATGGGATTGCTGCTGCAAACTGTGACACATTCTTGCAGCAAAAAGCAAACAGCCAGGTCAACTTCAGCACATTATTGCAGCCTGATTCAGCACGAGCAGCTGATTGGCGGGTGGATCGGCCTCCCGGAACACCCCCCAATCAGCTTGTTGTGTCCCTCCTCGCCTCCGTCCGAGAGATGGCTTAATTAGCCGGCACTATCAGCTCTGGCAGTAAACTAGTGAGCATCTGCCAAGTGTCTCTGTTATCTCCCTCGACGCAGATGAGTCAACAAACAGTACTTCAGCTCTAGTCAAGCAGCTGATTTGCCTGCTACGAACAGGCATAGCAGCCCTTGCTGCTTTTATATCCTGTGGGGTGTGGCTCCATGACTCAGCACTTCCTAGGCCTGCCCCACCCCTGTTTCTGTTGTTCCCGCCTCTCCTGCCTACGAAACCTAGGGTCCAGCCAGGCCTGATTGCCATCAGCTGGGTCTGGAGGCGTGGCCTGGGGGGGGAAAGAGTCAGGGGACGGAGGCCTCGTTATCTCCTCCACCTGGCCTGCCTCTGGCTGCTGGAGCTGAGCCAGCGAAGCCGGTGCTCCCGAGGTAAGTCCTGATGGCTCTTCCCCCTCACTTTCCAAGTCACTTTCTGGCAGGGGGCTCGGCTCGGGGGGACGCAGACACAACACAACTGTTCCAGGCTGCAGGAATTGCCACAGACCATCGCCTCCTCCGTGCCTCGCATTTTTGGCTACATTCGGTGTATAAGACGCACCCAAATTTTCACCCTCTTTTAGGCGGGGGGGGGGAAGGGAAGTGCATCTTATACTCCGAAAAATATGATCATTAATTAGAGAGCAGGATTTCAGCCCAATCTTTTGAAGATAGGATCTTAACGACAAGGTCAATTGTATGACTGATCAACTAAACCCAACATGGGAGCATGTTGGGCCCAAGAAATCAATCTCCCTCCGCTGGGAGGTTCCCCCCCCCCCCAGTTCGTTGGTGGTCGACGAGTCTTAAATCCATCACAGTTGGAGGACACCAAGTTCAGGAAGGCTGGTCCTTTGCCAGCTCACAATGAAAGAGGAGCGAAGAAGGTAGAGAGATGGAGATCATAAATCAATGTTTACTGTGCTAAATAATATTCCAAGGTGGAAGGGTTCATCCATGAAGTCTATTTCAGTCCATTATTTAAGGTGCATCACGGAGAAGCCTTGAAAGACACGTTAAAGCCCAAGTGAACCAAGAATGTGAACCAGAAATGTGCCTAGACAGAGCAAAGGTGGGTGGCTCAGTGGTTAATAATGCTAAGCTTGTCAGCTGGAGAGCTGACAGCCCGGGTTTGAGACCCAAGCACTGATTGACAGGATGAGCTCCTGTTTCTGGCTCCAGCTCCTGCCCACCTAGCAGTTGGAAAGCATGCCAATGCGACTAGATAAATAGGTACCACTTTGCTGAGAAGGTAACAGCTTTCCGAGAGCCTCAACTTATTGTTCTGTTGACTAGCCCAGGTTTGAGACCCAAGGACTGATTGACAGAATGAGCTCCTGTTCCTGGCTCCAGCTCCTGCCCACCTAGCAGTTGGAAAGCATGCAAATGTGACCAGATAAATAGGTACCACTTCACTGAGAAGGTAACAGCATTCCGAGAGTCTCAACATATTGTTCTGTTGACTAGGCCAGGTTCGAGACCCGAGCACTGATTGACAGGATGAGCTCCTGTTCCTGGCTCCATCTCCTGCCCGCCTAGCAGTTGGAAAGCATGCAAATGTGACTAGATAAATAGTCTAGTCTTTGCTAGGAAGGTACCAGCATTCCGAGAGCCTCGATATATAGTTATGCTGGCCACATGACTATGGGCCATTGCGATAGATCACCAAGCACTGTTACCTGTAATTGCTTGACCGCTTTCTGGGCGTATTCCGGTTTCTTGTACTCCACAAATCCAAATCCCATGGAGAGGAGGTTGCCTAAAAGGAACACCAGAGGAAGATCAGAAATGGATGGATGCTAAAATACTTCCCTGTTCCTTCTCCAGCTCAGGGACGCAGCCTCGAAAGTCCCCAAGTTCTTGAATTTTGCTCCTTTGACCGTGAGGAAGCTACGATGGGCATAAGAGGGACAACTCTCGCCCTGGTCATTTATTTATTTATTTTATTTATTCGCATTTTTATACCGCCCTATCTCCCGAGGGACTCAGGGCAGTTTACAGCCTGATAAAAAACATACATATAAATACAGAATAAAACATCAATTAAAAAACTTATTAAATAAGGCAGAATATTTAAAATAGCAATAAAAGTAATAAAACCCCCAATTAAAACCAAATTCAAAATTTAAAATTCTAGTCCAGTCCTGCGCAAATAAACAGATGTGTCTTAAGCTCGCGGCGAAAGGTTCGAAGGTCAGGAAGTTGGCGAAGTCCTGGGGGAAGTTCGTTCCAGAGGATGGGAGCCCCCCACAGAAAAGGCCCTTCCCCTGGGTGTCGCCAGTCGGCACTGCCTGGCCGACGGCACCCTGAGGAGTCCTTCCCTGTGAGAGCGCATGGGTCGGTGAGAGGCAATCGGTGGCAGCAGACGGTCCCGTAAGTAACCCGGCCCTATTGCCATGGAGCACTTTGAAGATAGTTACCAAAACCTTCTTAACCCTCCTACCATCGGGAAGGAGATATAGAAGCATAGCCAGCCACACAGGCTGAAGAACAGTTTTTATCTGTGGGCTGTCAGACTCCCGAATGAGAAATAACATCGTAACTATGTAGTATGATGGACTGCAGGGCCGGCGCAACATGTAACGTGTTCACACTGGTGCAATAGGACCGGGTGTTTTGTTAATATGATTTATTGGGTTAGGTATTTTTTTGCCTTCACTGTGAGTTGTATTGTGTCGAGGGGGATGTACTGAGAGAGCTCAACCAATCTCATTGTACATATGTTGTGCGCTCACAATAAAGATTTGAATTTAGTTGAATTTAGGACTTTACGATGGTCAATAAGTGCAAGAACCGGTTGCAAGTCACTTTTTTCAGCACCGTTGTAACTGTGAACGGTCGTTAAATAAAATGGTCGTAAGTCGAGGACCAACCAGCTGTGGGTTACAGGAATTAAAGTCGAGCGCCCCCGTAGTACAAAAGAACTCTTGAGGGTAAAAATAATAAAAAAAAATACATACCGGTTTTATCTTTCTTCTTTGAGATGGTGCAACTCCGCACAACGCCAGCTTTGGAAAAAACCTGGAAAAGGAAAAAAAAAGAAAAGAGGAGCATACTTTTAAGTTTTATTCTCCTGTATTATGCCGCTCTGCTTTACTCCGCTTTACTCCGAGACGGGAAAGACAAAGGGAGAGAAAGAAAATTTTAAAAAAAGGTGCTATGTGATATCAAAAGTCTACACTGGAAAACTCGCAAGCTGAGTGTGTTCCGTGCTAAGGCGGAATATGGATGGCCGTGAAGCACAAAGCAATGTGGCCTCAAGGGCAGTCTCCAAAATTTTATTCCAGAGGAAGAAGGACGATGACTGTCAAGTTCTAAGATTATGGTGAAACAGACGGAAGGGAGGGAGGAAGGGAGGGAGGGAGGGAGGAAGGGAGGGAGGAAGGAAGGAAGGAAGGAAGAAAGGAAGGAAGGAAGGAAGGAAGAAAAAGAGGTAAGAAAAGAGAGAGGAAAGGAAAAAAAGTAAAAAAGAGGGAAGGAGGGAGGGAAGGAAGGAAAAGACAGGAAGGGAAGGAAGGAAGGAAAAAAGGTAAGAAAAGAGGAGGAAGGAAGGAAGGAAGGAAGGAAAAAGGTAAAAAGAGGGAGGAAGGAGGGAAGGAGGGAAGGAGGGAAGGAGGGAAGGAAGGAAGGAAGGAAGGAAGGAAGGAAGGAAGGAAGGAAAAAGAAAGAGAAAAGAGGGAGGGAGGGAGGGAGAGAAGGAAGGAAAAAGGTAAGGAAAGAGGGAGGAAGGAAGGAAAAAGGTAAGAAAAGAGGGAGGGAGGGAGGAAGGAAGGAAGGAAGGAAAAGAAAGGAAAGGACAGGAAGGAATAAAGGTAAGAAAAGAGGGAGGAAAGGAAGGAAGGAAGGAAAGAAGGAAAATGGAGATGGAGAAAGGAAGGAAGGAAGGAAGGAAGGAAGGAAGGAAGGAAGGAAGGAAGGAAGGAAGGAAGGGAAGGCCCCAAAATTATTTGATACAAAATCAGAATAGGTGATTTTATCTGCCTCACTTGTTAAACCAGATAGGAATCAAAACCAGATAAACTAATTCCACTTGACAAGCTACACTGACAGAATCCTGCAAGTCTGAAAGTCCAGTTCTCCCCCTACCACCTATACCCCTTGAGAAACTAGGGAGGGTTTCTTCTAAGTCTCTTGCCCCACCCACTATCCGGCTGTGGGCTATGCCCTCTCCTATCTGACCATTTCTCCGCAGCCTCTCTTCACTCCGTCTCCCAAGGTCTTTCTCGCAGGGAAATCACCTCTTTTAGTGTATCTTCTGTAGTGCTGAAGTTAAGATTTTTTATGAAAATGGTACAGCCTGGAAGGCTTTTTTCTTCTTCTTCCTCCTCCTCCTCCTGCTCCACCTCCTCCTCCTCCTCCATTTCCTTCGGAGCATCACTTTTTTCAGAAACCCCTGCAAGAGAAGGAAGTATGAGCGAATCTAAGGGAAGACAATCTTTAGACTCAGCTTGGTTTTCAAGGTGGGGACACGGTAGCTCAGTAGCTAAGACGCTGAGCTTGTCGATCAGAGAGTTCGGCGGTTCGAATCCCTAGTGCCGCGTAACGGGGTGAGCTCCCGTGACTTGTCCCAGCTTCTGCCAACCTAGCAGTTCGAAAGCATGTAAAAAAAAAATGCAAGTAGAAAAATAGGAACCACCTTTGGTGGGAAGGGAACAGCGTTCCGTGTGCCTGTGGCATTGAGTCATGGAGACGTCTTCGGACAGCGCTGGCTCTTCGGCTTTGAAACAGAGGTGAGCAGTGCCCCCTAGAGTCAGGAACAACTAGCACATACGTGCGAGGGGAACCTTTACCTTTAACTGCCTTTCAAAAAAAGTTGATGTTACAAGTCCACTCCCAAGGGAGCGAGCCAGGGGTGGTATTCATTTAGTTTCCCTAAAAAGATAAAGGTAAAAGTTCCCCTCGCACATCTGTGCTAGTCGTTCCCGACTCTAGGGGGCAGTGCTCATCTCCGTTGCTAGTCCTTCTTTCCTTCCTTCCCCTTCCCTCTTTCCTTCCTTCCTTCCTTCCTTCCTTCCTTTCCTCCCTCCCTCCCTCCCTCTCCTTCCTTCCTTCTTTTTCTTCCTTCCTTCCTTCCTTCCCTCCCTCCATCCCTCCCTTCCATGGTTAGAATGCAGATTGCAGACTAATTATACCCACAGCCAGGAGTTTTATCCTGATTGGCTCAAGGTTGACTCAGCCTCCCATCCTTCCGAGGTGGGTAAAATGAGGAACCAGATTGTTGGGGGCAAGAGGCTGACACTGTAAACCGCTTAGAGTTTATTAATTATTTATTAATAATTTATTACTATTTATTATTATTTATTAACCGCTTATTAATCTTCTCATTGTTCCCATCACCAATCTCTTTCCACTTATGACTGTATGACTGTAACTTTGCTGCTGGTAATCCTTAGGATTTATATTGATATATTGACCATCATTTGTGTTGTAAATGTTGTACCTTGATGAAGGTATCTTTTCTTTTATGTACACTGAGAGCATATGCACCAAGACAAATTCCTTGTGTGTCCAATCACACTTGGCCAATAAAAAAATTCTATTCTATTCTATTCTATTCTATTCTATTCTATTCTATTCTATTCTATTCTATTCTATTCTATTTCTATTCTATTTTTTTTCTATTCTATTCCATTCCATTCCATTCCATTCCATTATTCTATTCTATTCTATTCTATTCTATTCTATTCTATACTATTCTATTTCTTTTTTCTATTCTATTCTATTCCATTCCATTCCATTCCATTATTCTATTCTGTTCTGTTCTGTTCTGTTTTGTTCTGTTCTGTTCTGCTCTGCTCTATGCTATGCTATGCTATTTCTTTTTTCTATTCTATTCCGTTCTAATTCCATTCCATTCCATTCCATTCCATTCCATTCCATTCCATTCCATTCCATTCCATTCCATTCCATTCCATTATTCTATTCTAGAGAGGGGCCGTAAAACACTGTGAAGCGGGGATATAAGTCTAAGGGCTATTGCTAGTACAGTCTGAGAAACTAGGCAGGGTTCCTTTCTCGGTCCGTTATGCAGCCATGGGCTTTGCTCCCTCTTATCTGATCCAAGCGCAATGGAAACGTGGAAGCAATTCTACTCAACTGCCACAGCCCCACCCCCTCCCCAAACATACCTCTCTGGGTTTGTTCCTCGCCTTCCTTTTGCTCTTCGACCTCTGACATTTTTCTCCCAGGACCAGAAAAGACCCCCATGGGCGCCCATTCGAGGTAGAGAGGGATATGCTGGAACTGTGCAAGGAAGAAGAAAACCAGCGCAAAGAAGTTAAAATGAGGAAGCAAGGGGAAAATAATATTTGATACAAATCAGTGCAAGGATTAAAAAAACTAAACAAAAAAACAACAACGTTTGTTTAAGGCAGGGAGCCAATTAATGCTGAAAAGTGGGGTGGGACGGGGTTTCTCAAACTTGGCCGCTTGAAGATGTGCGGGCTTCAACTCCCAGAATTCCCAGGCTGGCTGGGGAATTCTGGGAGTTGAAGTCCACACGTCTTCAAGCTGTCAAGGTTGAGAAACACTGGAGTGGGAGGGGAGGGGAGGGGAGGGATGGAATTAAATAGGAATGGAATGGAATGGAATGGAATAGAATAGGAGAATACAGAAAAGAATAGAATAGAGAATAGAATAGAATATAGACTAGAATAGAATAGAATATAGACTAGACTAGACTAGACTAGACTAGACTAGACTAGACTAGACTAAACGGAATTTATTTCCGGCCTCTGGAGAGCCTCCAGTGGTGGGTGGGGAAAGCTGTTTTCACCCTCCCCAGGCTCCAAGAAAGTCTCTGGAGCCTGGGACGGGTGCAAAATGGGCCTTCCGGTTGCACCGGAATTCGGGAAACGGTCTGTTTCCAGCCTCCAAAGGCCTCCGGTGAGGGGAGACCGCTTTTGCTCTCCTCAGGCTCCAAGAAAGCCTCTGGAGAGGGGCGAAAAACAGGCTTACTAGGACCACCGTGTGCCATCGCATGCCAAAAGCTGGGGGAGTGCGGGAGGTTGAGCACGCATGCGCGGGGGGGAAGGGGGGGCGCATTGAATTATGGGTGTGGGCACGTGCACGTGTGACCCCTCTGTTGCTCCCCCCTGCTTTTGGCATGCGACGGCAAAAAGGTTAGCCATCACTGGGGCAGGCTATCCTTGCACCCTCCAGAATAACTGGGACCCAATCACCGGGCCTGCCTGTCACCACTTGAGGCCCACCTTGGAGTAGGCCAACTTGGTGAATGCCTTTTTGGCTTCGGTGGGTTCCAGGAACTCCACGATGGCTGTCACTCCTCCTTCGGGCAGCAGGACTCGCCCCAGGCTACCGAAAGGCCCAAAGACTTCCTCCAGCTCCTCCGCCTTCGTGCCGGCAGGCAGGTTCTTCACCAAAATCACCGTCTTGCTCCGTTCTCCAGCCGCCTGGAAGAAAGGAAGGAGAGGCTGCGTTGCAAAGCTCCCTCTTTCTCCCCCTCTTTCTTTCTTCCCTCCTTCCTCCATCCCTCCCTCTCTCAATCGCCCTCCCTCCCTCCCTCCCTCTCCACTTTTTCTCTTTTTTTCTTCCTTCCTTCCTCCCTCCCCTTCTTTCTTTCTTTCTCTTCCTTCCCTGCTTCCTTCCTTCCTCCCTCCCCCTCCCTCTTCCTTCCTTCCTTCCTTCCTTCCTCTGTCCCCCCTCTCAATCCCCTTCCTCCCTCCCTTTTTCTCTCTTTTTCTTTTCTTCCTTCCTTCTTCCTTCCCTTTCTTTCTTTCTTTCTCTTCCTTCCCTGCTTCCTTCCTCCCTCCCCCCTCCGTCAATCCCTCTTCCTTCCTTCCTTCTCTCCTTCCTCTGTCCCTCCCTCTCCCAATCCCCTTCCACCTCTCCTTTTTCTCTCTTTTTCTTTTCTTCTTTCTTTCTTTTTCTTCCTTCCTTCCTTCTTTCTTTCTTTCTTTCTTTCTTTCTTTCTCTTTCTTTCTTTCTCTCTCTTTCTTCCCTACTTCCTTCCTCCCTCCCCCCTCTCTCAATCCCCCTCCCTCCCCCCCTTCCTTCCTTCCTTAGTTCACAACAGAAAAAGTAAGAAACTGGACAGAAAGAAAAAAGGCGAAAGTAAAAAACCCGGGGGGGGGGGGAATAGTAAGAAAAAAAAATAGAAAGTGCCTTATTCTTCACAGCAGGTATAGGCACAGATATATTTTGTATATATTTTGTACGTTTTTGACCTGTCTCCAAAGTTACATCACGTTCTTTCCTCTCTCTAATCCATTCTTTCTAAATCCTCAAAAACCATAAATCACGAATCCGCTTTTGCTTTTCCCACGTGGATGCCAAAAAAGGCGGAGAAGCTCGCTTCCTACAGGTAAGGAGCTTCAAAACCGCAGGAACGCTTTTTAACAAAAAGACAAAAACAAAAAAAACCCACGCTCGATCAAATACTCTATTCCGACGGCTTCGATCGCTTTTTGTGACCGTTGCAGATTTAGCGAGAAGGAATGAGGGGGTTCGAACTCACCTGGCTGAAAGAATCCAGACTGACTCCATTGTCAAGCAGGAACCTGCGCACGTTTTGCACAAGCTCTGTTTCCCCCAGCGCCACTCTCACCGCCACGCTGCCCTTGCCTTCCTGCCAAGAGAAAAAGGAAGTAAGAGGCATCCAGTTTTGGCCACCGCACTATTAAAAAAAAAAAATAAGATGTGGAGACTCTAGAAAGAGTGCAGAGAAGAGCAACCAGGATGATGAGGGGACTGGAGGCTAAAACATATGAAGAACGGTTGCAGGAACTGGGCATGGCTAGTCTAGGGAAGAGAAGGACCAGGGGAGACAGGATAGCAGTCTTCCAATATTTGAGGGGCTGCCACACAGAGGAGGAAGGGGGTCAAGCTATTTTCCAAAGCACCCGAAGGCCAGACAAGGAATAACAGATGGAAACTGATGAAGGAGAGATTCAACCTGGAAATAAGGAGGAAGTTTCTGACAATGAGAACAATCAACCAATGGATCAGAAGTTGCCTTCAGAAATTATGGGAGCTTCATCACTGGAGGCTTTCAATAAGAGGCATTTTGTCCTCTATTGTGGTCGTAACTCGAGGGCTACCTTTAACTTCAAACGATTGCTAAATCGTAAGACGAGAGTCACCTGTCATTTCCCAGGGAGCCACCTATCTTAATAGAATGGAATGATAAGAAATGGTATGGTATGGTATGGAATGGTATGGTATGGAATGGATTGGGAAAGAATAGAATAGAATAGAATAGAATAGAATAGAATGGAATGGAATGGAATGGAATGGAATGGAATGGAATGGAATGGAACGGAACGGAGTGGAGTGGAATGGAATAGGAGAGAATGGAATGGAATGGAATGGAATGGAGTGAAGTGGAGTGGAGTGGAACGGAATGGAATAGGAAAGAATGGAATGGAATAGAATAGGAAAGAATAGAATAGGAAAATTAGAATAGGAAAGAATAGAATAGAATAGAATGGAATGGAATGGAATGGAATAGAATAGAAAATATGGAATGGAATGGAATGGAATAGGAAAGATTAGAATAGAATAGAATAGAATAGAATAGAATAGAATAGAATAGAATAGAATAGAATAGAACAGAATAGAATTTTTATTGGCCAAGTGTGATTGGACACACAAGGAATTTGTCTTTGGGGCATAAGCTCTCAGTGTACATCAAAAGACAAGATACATTCGTCAAGAAGGTACAACACTTAATGTTAGTCATAGGGTACAAATTGCCAGGTTTAAAAAATATTGAATGTGGGGAAACAAAAAAACTTTCGGCCTGAATTTCCTGGCCGAAGATTCTATTCGAAGGGCAGAACCTGAGCTTCAAACAAACAAACCACGACAAAAACAACAACAACAACAACAACAACCCAAAAAACAAAAGAACTCACGTGATCCAGCACTTGACTCTTGGTCGCGTTGTATTTGTGCGCCACAGCGTCTGCCACGGCATTCGTTCCCATGAAGAGGGTGTTCCAGTTGTGAGAGCTGGGTGGAGGACAAACATTGTGAGTTCCGCTGTTTGGGAGGACTGGAAGAATAACGTTCCCAGAGTGAAGGAACGGATTTGCGAACGTGTCAACAATTTGCAGAAATGGCTGAAGCGTTCTGTTCTTGGTCCGAGAACCAAGAAGGCAATTTGGGTCTTGGTTCAAGCGAAAAGTCCATGTAAAGGTTTCCAGACTTTTCAAGATTTGTTCTTGTTGCTTGGTTTAACAGTAAGAGTTGGAAGGGACCTTGGAGGTCACCTAGCCCAACCCCCTGCTCACGCAGGAGACCTGTACTAGGGATTCGAAATGCCCGAACTGCCGGCCTTTCTGATCCAACAAGCACAGCGTCTTAGCCGCTGAGCCACCTAGTCAGAGAACGATCCACAAGAACAAATCCGGAAAGAGCCCTCGTGCGGAATTTTTTGCTGTATGATTCGTCAAAAATGAACTGATGATTTACGGATCTGAAGCCAGGAGATTTGCAAAACATTTTAAAGAGAGGACGGACGATAAGATTGTAATTATCTGCTGAAAAGAAAGATCAGAAGTCGTTTAAATATTCCTTTAGGATTTTTTTTCTCTTTTCTTACTCTTTTATGGTATATTTTTCCTCACTTTTTTATTTGTTTTCTGTTTATTATATGAAAACTCTTGATATAAACAAAGAGAGAGAGAGAGAGAGAGAGAGAGAGGAAGATAACCTGGGAAGGCACAAACCTCAAGCTGTTTGCTTTATCTTTTGAGGCCTTTTGCTTCTTGTACGAAGACGACCCTGCAGCATCGGAACTCTCCACTTCTTCCTTCTTGATGGTTGAAGGCAACACGTGCAACATTCGGCCCTAAGAGAAAAAAGAGAAAATTTGAAATTTCGATCCTGGAAACGGAACGAGTGGGAAGGCCCAAAGTTATCTTGGATCCCTAAATCTTGGAGAATCTCTGCAACTGTCAGGATCCAAAACCTAAGAAAGACACGCTGAGGTTCTTCTAAGCAATTTTCTTTTATTGCTCCTTGCCTACAGACTGAATCTTGCCAGCTTCTGCGCAGTTTTCTTTATTGCTCTTTGCTTACAGACTGAATCTTGCCAGCTTCTACACAGTTTTCTTTATTGTTCCTTGCCTATAGACTGAATCTTGCCAGCTTCTGCGCAGTTTTCTTTATTGCTCTTTGCCTATAGACTGAATCTTGCCAAATCAAAGCACCATAAGACATATCCTCTGGGAACTATGATGGAGGAGTTATCTTCACCCTCGTTCACCCATAAAAACTACTTGTACTGCAAAGGAAACTTATAAGTTGAACCTGGTCCTCATCCCATTAAAAAAATGCTATTATAATATAAGCATTTACACTGGTCCCTCAGTGGAGCCCCAAAGTCAGTTTTCAATATACGGGGAACCCAAGAAAGAATCTTTAACTGCCCAGTTCATCCTCTGTCTGACTCCCAGTGTCTGGGGGGGCGGGCAGCCGGGTAAGATCTGCGGCATAGAGACATCCAACAATCAGTTTGTACCTGGAAAACCTGTCCATCCACTTCTGCGAAGGCCTTCACAGCATGCTCAGGAAACATGTAGGTAACAAACGCAAAGCCTTTGGGCCTCTTGGTCAGACCATCAATAGGGAAGTGGATCTCGGAGAGAGGCCCTGTGGGCGGAATAACAGATTCATTTGGAAAAAGGTCATTTGGAGAAGATCTACATGGGAAGAAGGCAACATCAGACTATAACAGTTTTGATAGAGCAGTTGGTTGCTTTCTTGCTGTTGTTTCATTACCAAACTAGGTGACATCATTAATGCTAGAATGGAATGAGGTGGCAGGGAGGAAGAGAAGGAGAAGGAGAAGGAGAAGGAGAAGGAGAAGAAGAAGAAGAGGAGGAGAAGGAGGAGGAGAAAAAGAAGGAAGAAGAGGAGATAAGGAGAAGAAGAAGAAGAAGAAGAAGAAGAAGAAGAAGAAGAAGAAGAAGAAGAAGAAGAAGAAGAAGAAGAAGAAGAAGAAAAGGAGGAGGAGGAGAGGAGGAGAAGGAGAAGGAGAAAAAGAAGGAAAAAGAGGAGGAGGAGGAAGAGGCACTGATGTTACTTGGCTCAGTAATAAAATCCTCAACCAATGAGCACCGCGGTCCAAAGTTGCTGTTGTGATCTAGGCTTCCTAAGTCATTAAAACCTCTTCTATTGCAATGAATTATGTTCATTCACAGCTGAGTCCCAATTACTTGCAAAAAGTCCTTCGAGAGAAGTCCTTCAGGATAATCAGCCACCTTTATCTCCCTTGACATGCTGCCAAAGACCTACTTGGCAAAGCCACACAGAGTTCAGAATCAAACAGAGATGCCGACTGGGAACAGAATTAACAACGTTGCTTTCCTGCAAAGGGCCCACGTGCCTTTGCTCCTCTTTTAAGTCTTATGGGAGGGGCCAATCATCTCCAGGCCTTACTCCTGAGTCGTCCCTTTTGTTTTAACCGTTCTTGCCCTTCTGGCAGCTCCGCGCATGCGCGCGCTAGGAACAGGCTCCTCCTGTTCCTCTACCTCTCTGCTGTCTGACTCTGGAGGCTCCGGAGTCCGTGCGTCGCTCCCAGATGGCCCTGGCCCCATCTCTGCCTCCAACGCAGAGCCCTCGTCCGGGCCTTCCCCAGACTCCAGGACTGGCCCATGTTCCCCCCCAGCCTCCTCACTGTCTGACTCCGCTGCCAGCTCCGCAGGCTGCTAGCGGACCACAACAGTTCCTAAGCTATGTTGAAATCTTGAAGAGGATCTTTCCAGTTTTCGGGAACAACCTTTTGGAAAAAGAGGCTCCAAGCCCCGCAAAACAGCAGGACAATTTACCGTGTTTGGCAAAGATGGCCTCCAATTCCTCTTCAGTGCAGGTGTAAGGAAGGTTCCTCACGAAGAGCCTTCCGGATTCCGAAAGATCTTCTTCTTCCTCATCTTCTTTTTTGGTCCTTTGCCAGATCTGGCCGGATCCCTTCTCAGAGGGCTTCCCCTTAGCGCTCTTCTCTTCTGGAAACAGCTCAATGTACCGACCGCCTGCCAGGTGAAATGCAGAACGCAGATTAAGCCCTCGACTTGCGACCGCCATCAAGCCCCAAATTTCCTGTTGCTAAGTTGCGAGGCATCGGTGAAGTGAGTTTTTCCCCATTTTACGACCTTCCTTCCCACAGTTGTTGAGCGAGTCCCTGCAGCTGTTAAAAGTGAGCGACAATGGTTGTTAAGTGAATCGGGCTTTCCCGTTCACACTGCTCGTCAGAAGGTCGCAAGAGAGGGACCACGTGACCCCCTGGACGCCGCAACCGTCGTAATTATGAGTCAGCGTCTGAATTTTGACCACGTAACCGTGGGGATGCTGAGATGGCCGTAAGTGTGGGGAAACGGTCAGAAGTCAACTTTTTTTCAGTGCCGTTGTAACTTCAAAAGGTCGTTACATGAACCGTTGTAAGTTGAGGACTACCTATATCTCAGAAAAAGCATTAAACCATCTTTGGAAAAATCCGGCCAAAGACACCGTTGCAACCATTTCTCTGAGAACGTATCAATGCCAATCCTTTCCAAAATGCACCAAGCATATGCACCAAGACAAATTCCTTGTGTGTGCAATCACACTTGGCCAATAAAAAATTCTATTCTATGCAATGCTATGCGAGTCTAGTCTAGTCTAGTCTAGTTTGTTATTTCTATTCTATTCTATTCTATTCTAGTCTAGTCTAGTCTATTTCTATTCTAGTCTATTCTAGTCTAGTCTATTCTAGTCTAGTCTAGTCTATTCTATTCTATTCTAGTCTAGTCTTTCTATGATTCTATTCTATTCTAGTCTAATCTAGTCTATTTCTATTCTATTCTATTCTATTCTAGTCTAGTCTAGTCTAGTCTATTTCTATTCTATTCTATTCTAGTCTAGTCTAATCTAGTCTTTCTATGATTCTATTCTATTCTATTCTATTTTATTCTATTCTATTCTAATCTAGTCTGTTCTAGTCTAGTCTAGTCTAGTCTAGTCTATTTCTATTCTATTCCAGTCCAGTCCAGTCCAGTCCAGTCCAGTCCAGTCCAGTCCAGTCCAGTCTATTTCTATTCTATTCTATTCTATTCTATTCTAGTCTAGTCTAGTCTAGTCTAGTCTAGTCTAGTCTAGTCTATATTTCTATTCTAGTCCAGTCCAGTCCAGTCCAGTCCAATCCAGTCCAGTCCAGTCCAGTCCAGTCCAGTCCAGTCCAGTCTATTTCTTTTCTTTTCTTTTCTTTTCTTTTCTTTTCTTTTCTTTTCTTTTCTTTTCTATTCTATTCTATTCTATTCTATTCTATTCTATTCTATTCTAAATGCCAAGATAAAGCCCCCCAATAATTGGTAAACAGGGGCAGGGGTTCCCCCGAGATGGTCATCCTGAAAACAGGCAAATTTTTACTTCCCTAACAAAAAATGTACCCCTATAGTACCGTATGTATGCTTAGAGGTTTTGCGTGTTATGTCTTAAACGTGTGCTTAAAATGCCAGTGTCAACTCGCAAAGCATCCGTGGACTGCTCTCAAGTTGCCATAGGCCGGGGTGGGAGGAGGGGGGGAATGGGAAACCGGTGCAACGGCACAGCAGCCAAAGACAGATGCACATTCCATGCTTCTCTCTCTCAAGGCTGTATCCCAGGGTTACCTACAGCAGCTGGAGGGGAGTGACCTCTACAACCTGCAAAATTGCTCCGTTGGTGAATGTGATTGATGACACACCCAGGGGGGGAAACAGGGTCATAATTGGAGCATAAATTAAGTAGGGTCAGAGCTGGCTTCACTTGGGAGCGTGCCAGACATGAAGCTCCTAATAAATAAATGGATTTCTTTTGAAAGTCTTGGCTCAAGACTTATGATTTAATTGGGGCATCCTTCGGGGGAAAAAGTCACTTAGCCCGAATAATTTTTCCCTAATCCAAAAAAATCAGGAGACTCACCCATGTATTCTCGATCCCTCTTTAGGGCTTTCTGTTGTTCTTCCTCCGTGTTAAAATCGACAAATACGTAGCCTGTGGAATTCGAAATTATTGATATTCTAATTATTTAGAGAACTGGAAACAGAGAAAAGGAGGAAACAGAGAAAAAAAGGAAACAGTATGCTATCCATTTGAATTACAGTTTAAGAGGACAACATTATTGCAAGCATAAAATTGTTTTCCTTTTTCACCCAGAGTCGTACACACACACACACAAACGCACAAACACCTGTGGAAGACTGCATCATTTATGATACAGGTTTTGGTCTTGAATTGATTATGCAATGGAGCCCTTAACATATAGATACACAGCCCTACACATTAGAGTAATAAAAAATATACAAGCAAATTTAAAAGGAAGGAAGGAAGGAAGGAAGGAAGGAAGGAGATGGGAATGGGAGGCAGGGAGGGGGAAAGAATTAAAGGAAAGGAAAAAAAAGGAAAGGAAAGGAAAGGAAAGGGGAAAGGAAAGGAGGAAAGAAAAGAAGGAAGGAGATTGGAGGGAGGGAAGAAGGAAGGAAGGAAGGAAATAGGAATGGGAGGGAGAGAGGGAGGAACGAGATGGGAATGGGAGGGAGTGGGAAAGAAGGAAAGGAAAGGAAGGAAAGGAAAGGAAAGAGGAAAGGAAAAAAGAGAAAAGGAAAGGAAAAGAAAGGAAAGGAAAGGGGAGAAGGAAGGAAGGAAGGAAGGAAGGAAGGAAGGAAGGAAGGAAGGAAGGAAGGAAGATAAAACTGTAACCTACTCCAAGATGGGATTATATAGGAAGCTGTACGACGCTATTGTTAAGTGTGCAATAATGCTAAATAATAAAGCTGCAATTTTATTCAGAATCCCAGAATAAGTACAATGGACTGGGGAATTCTGGGATTTGACGTCCACGTGTCTTAACAAGTCGCCAAGTTTGAAAAACGATGCTCTAAGTGATCTTAAACAAAAGATGCAGTGCGATGGTCCAGTGTCAGCCCACTCCCTCTAAAGTATTCTACTTATTACAGATTTCTCATTTTTGGCGTTCCACCAAAATATTCTCTTTTTGGCTTTGCCGGAAGTTCATGAGCAAGCAGCATAAACAAGGCAAGGTGATAGATATACCACCTCTGACCTGTGCAAAGCACTCTTTAACAAACAAAAGGTAAGAAACAGTCTAGCTAAGAGCATAAATGACAAAATACCTATTAATTACCTGTCTTGTTCCCGTGTGCGTTCCTTGCAATCCGGATTGCCAGGGGACAAAGTGGCACAAAAAACTCCTTCACGTTTTGCTGCGTCCATAAAAGGCAGACAAGCATGAAAAAGGCGGTTAGTTCTTGAGGAGTGATGGCTGACTTTTTTGCCATTGCGTGCCAAAAGCGGGAGGAGTGGGGGGCGGGGTCGCATGTGCGCATGCCCACACCCATAATTCTATGCACCCTGCCCCCCTGCGCATGCACGCACGACCCCCCCCACCCCCGCACTCCCTCTTCTTTTGGCACGTGATGGCCCGGTGGACCAGTTATTCGCTCTCCCTGGGCTCCAGAGCCTTTCTAGGAGCCCGGGGAGGGCGAAAACAGCCTTCCCCAACCTTTGGAGGCCAGAAACATCCTTTTTCCTGACTTCCAGTGGGCCCAGAAGGCCCCAAAATCAGCTGGCCAGAGCGCGCATGTGCGCTGCAGCTGAGCTCGCGTGCCGACTGATATGGCCCTGCGTGGTACCTGTGGCACGCATGCCATAGGTTCGCCGTCACAGTTCTAGAGCCAACCCACATCCCCGCTTCGTGACGCCGTGATCTGCAAGGAAGTCCTCCAATATTGGTTGGTTGGTTTGCACATGATACAAAACTCGGGTTCAGAACATAGAATCATAGCGCTGGAAAGGGACCTTGGAGGTCTTCTAGTCCCACACCCTACTCAAGCAGGAGATCCTATACTATCCCTGACAAAGGGTCGTCCAATCTCTTCTAAGAAACCTCCAGCGATGGAGCACCCGCAACTTCTGACAGCCTGCCGGTTTCACTGATGGTCCTCATGGTCAAGGATTTAATTTACCTACAGTAGTAGCCAAAATTGTGGGAACCTTTTGGGAAAAGTGTATTTTCTAAAACTAATAACATCACTTTTTTGTGGGGGGGGGAGTAGTACCACAAAATTATATATCAATGGAAAGATAATTCAATCAGGAATGTAATTCAATAACTTTTATGAAGGATTTGCAATTAGAATAGCAGTTATAGGAGAAAGAAGATAAGTGAAACACGTAGAAAACACGAGATATACAAAAATGATCACCATAAAAGTGAGCCTCTGTGGCTCAGACTGCTAACGCAGACTGTTATTAACAGCAGCTACCTGCAATTACTGCAGGTTCTAGTCCCACCAGGCCCAAGGTTGACTCAGCCTTCCATCCTTTATAAGGTAGGTAAAATGAGGACCCAGATTGTTGGGGGGCAATAAGTTGACTTTGTATATAAATATACAAATAGAATGAAGACTATTGTTAACATAGTGTAAGCCGCCCTGAGTCTTCGGAGAAGGGCGGGATATAAATGTAAATTAAAAAAAATGAGATATACAAAAATGATTACCATGTCAGTTAATACTTAGTTGCATAAGCATGAATTACGGCCTTACAACGTCTTCTCATGGAGTCAACCAAGTCTTTTAGTTCTCCAGCTATTATAATATTGAAGGATGGCGTCTATTAACTGAGTTTTATTGCTGGATCGCTTCTGACTAACAAGGTTCTTTAATTGGCTCCATAGAATTTTCCATTGGGTGAAGGTCTGGGCTATTCCCAGGCCATTCCAGCAGTGGAATAGGATTATCTTGAAACTCCAAAAGTGGTGTTATTAGCCATCAAACCTCAAAAATACAGTTTTCCCAAAAAGTGCAGGGTGCCAAAGGAGACAAAGGTTTGTGATAAGGCCGAAGGACTTTTTCTGAAGGACTTTGTTTTGGAATTAATTTGGACTAAGCTGAGAATGAAGTAATTCTCAGCTGTTCTAATAAAATATGTTTGTTTAGGGCTGATTGTGTCTGATAATAACTACTTGGGCCTAGCTCACAACACCCAACCTGCTCAGCCCCTCCCAGGAATCCCCATGCGGCCCGTTTTGGATGCAGGTAAGTGGAGGGCGTGCGCAGAGGGTCAGAGAGGGCGAAAAACGGGCCTACTGGAAGTTCGGGAAGGCCTGAAACGGGCCCATTTCCAGACTCCAGAGGGCTTCTGGAGCTTGGGGAGGCTGTTTTCGCCCTCCCGAAAACTCAAGAAAAGCCTCCAGAGCCCAGGGAGGGCAAAAACACACACACATACACCGCCTTGGTGCAGGCGGCCATCTAAGCCCCTCCCCTCCCCCCAGCTATCGGGCAAAGAACCCCTTGCTAAAAATTTTGAAGCCCACCCCTGCACACAGGACTTAGGTGAGTTAGAAAGTGGCCTTACTTACCTCTGTGACATTAAATGGGGCCCCCCGCATTTTCACTGTGAATGCCGTAGTGGGCTCACCGGCAACGACCGATCCGTTTTCCTAAAGTAAGAAATACAAAAAACATCTTGCGTTTTATTTCTAACCGGAGCATTTCAACAACTGTAGCGTCAGAAACGGCCTTCTGCTAAACCGAACAATTGAATATATCATTCTTCTGGTTGATGACATGCAAGCAGTCCTCGACTTACGACCCCAAAAAATGGAACCCACGTTTTTTTTTTGTGGCTCAGCAAGACAATTGTTACAAGTTGGGTCCCATTTTACCACCTTTCTTGTTGCGGCCGTTAAGCGAATCACGGCAGTTGTAAAGTGAGAGGCATGGCGGTTCGGCGAATCTGACTTTACTGGCCAGGAGGTCACAAAAGGGGATCACGTGACACACACACCCTGGGACACCGCAATGGTCATAAATATGAACCAGTTGATTTTGATCTCGTGACCATGGGGGGGGGGGTGCGTGTGTGTTCTGCAATGGTCATAAGGGTGAAAAACGGTCATGTCCCTTTTTTCAGCGCCGTTGTAACTTTGAGTGGTCGCTAAATGGAACTGTTGTAAGTCCAGGGCTACCTGTGCATGCTTCAATAGATAAAGATGCATTCAAACATCTAAAATTTGGGGAAAGTGAAGAACTGGATCGAAGACCCTGGAGACTGTTTCCATCGTTGGGAGGTGTCAGAGTATGAATATTCATAGACTGGAATAGACATGGTAACAGGTCAGCCAATGGGGACTGTTTGGAAACTGAAACAGAATTTGCTGTGTGAGCAACAAGGAGACAGGGAGGAACCTGGGCGTGGCTTAGTCTTAGCTTAACTGCCCTGTATAGTGGTGGTTCTTTTTGTCTGTATTTGTCTGAAACTGAAACTAGTCTGCTCTCTGAATGGAAACTGAAACTGAAACTAATCTCTGCTGTTCTCTCCTCTGCCTGTGTTTTTTGCTGGTAACTCTCTACCACACTGTAAGACTCTGCTGTTGGTATTGTATGTGTTATTATGTATATAAAGAGAAGTTAATGGATCCTGCTGAATCGGTTACCTGTGCTTGCTTTCTGGATGTGATTTCCGCAACAAGCTCGGACAGGACATACCTGTGATGTCATTTTGGTACCCTTGGTGTCCTCAGTGAGATTCTGGACATTGACTTTTCCGGTCAGTCTGGTCTTGCTGTTAGAAGCAGCACTTGGCTTGAGGCTGGTCTTCTCTTCCACCTCTTCTCCTCCTCCATCAGATGCCTCACTGTCCATCTCCTCGGCCTCGCTCTCCTCTGCCGACGAAGGTGAGGATTCGTCCCCCTTCACCACTTTGGATCGCAAATAATCCATGTCGGAGAGCTCCTTGCTCGGAGAGCTTTCGCCCTTCCCTGGGGTGGTGGAGAAGAACAGCGCATCAGCAAGTGTTCTGACCTTGGCTTTCCCTGCAGCACAAAGCCGAGAGCCCCCCAAACTTTGAAAAGAAGACCAATGCTCTGGAAGTACTGTATTTTTCGGAGTATAAGACGCACCGGAGTATATGACGCAGCTTAGTTTTTGGGGAGGAAAATAGGGAAAAAAAAATCCGTCTACCAGGGATTTTCTGCACATTAGTTTGCTGTTCACATCTGGTCAGTTTCTGCACATTAGTTTGCTGTTTTTTATCCCCTGCTTGGGGATAAAAAAAACAGCTTCTAAAGCACAACTGATCTTTGGAGAGAGAAGCAATGAGAAAAGCAGGCAAACCACGGAGATTGCTTCACTCGCTAGTGCCTTGTTAGGGCTGGAAAAAAACTTCACAGCTGAGAGTCGGAGGGAGCAGGCAAAGCACGGAAGATCGCTTCACTAAAAAAAAGCTTAGCACGGAGATAACTTCACTCGCTAGCGTCTCATTAGGACTGAAAAAAAGCTTCAAAAAAGCTCCATTCGGAGTATAAGACACACCCAAATTTTCAGCCTCTTTTAGGAGGGAAAAAAGTGCGTCTTATACTCCGAAAAATATAGTACGTCTATGGAGATTCTCAACCACTGATTGTACCAAAGATTGCTTTTCCAAAAAGCAACTGGACTTGCTTGGGGTTTTTTATTCCTTTGAAAAAGTTTCGTTTCTCCTACAAGAAGATTCTTCAGTTCTAGCCGAAGAAGAGTTAGAATCGAAGAAGCTTTCTGAGTGAGAAGCAAAATGTTTTCAAAGAAAAATACCACAAAAGTCCTGGAAAAAGGACCTTTGGGACAAACGCTCTGGAAATTATTGGTCAAACTTCCACCAAAAACAGAATGGCTCCATTACTTGGCGCAACCGCCGCATCCATCTCCTCGCTCGAGCCCTCATCGGAATCGAAGTTCAGATAATCTTCAACCACCTCAGCACGTTCCTCCGCTTTTGTGTCGTTGGACCAAGTTGCAACCTGGGACCGTTTCTGATGGACTGCCAAGAAGTCTTGAAACGCTGGTTCTCCTTCCAGCTGAGCAAGGATAGGATCGTGGTTAGAAAGGATCGTGGTTAAAAGAAGTCATTCAATATTATGTCCTTCACCAAGGGCAAAGTTTGAAATTGCTAGACCAATTCTTGAAAACAGCTCGACTGTCTGGAACCCATACCACATTTCTGACATCAATACAACTGAAAGTGTCCAGAAATATTTTACAAGAAGGGTTCTCCACTCCTCTGAATACAACAAAATACCTTATGCCACCAGACTTGAAATCTTGAATTTAGAAAACTTAGAACTCTGCCGCCTTCGACATGACCTGAGTTTAACTCATAGAATCATCTATTACAATATCCTTCCTGTCGAAGACTACTTCAGCTTCAATTGCAACAATACATGAGCATACAATAGATTTAAGCTTAATGTTAACCGCTCCAATCTTGATTGCAGAAAATATGACTTCAGTAACAGAGTTGTTAATGCCTGAAATACACTACCTGACTCTGTGGTCTCTTCCCAAAATCCCCAAAGCTTCAACCAAAAACTGTCTACTATTGACCTCACCCCATTCCTAAGAGGTCTGTAAGGGGTGTGCATAAGAGCACAAGCGTGCCTACCGTTCCTGTCCTATTGTTTCCTTTCGTTATATCCAATTAATATAGTTATTATATACTCATGCTTATATATATGCTTATATATTATATAGTTATTTCATGCTTATGCTTATATATACTGTGTGACAAAACAAATAAATCAAATAAATAAACAATACCCCTTTATTTCAGGATGTAGTTATTTTAAGGACATGAGGAAAAAAAAAACCTGAAGGATCTCACGGGATTCCAAAAAATCTCCATCACTGCCACAAATCTTGGAGAAGGTTAAATTAATGTGGCTAATGTTAATTGCTAATGTGTTACTAATTACAGTAGTGGCCAAAATTGTGGAAACCTTTTGGGGAAAAGTGTATTTTTGAGGTTTGATGGCTAATAACACTGTTTGTTTGTTTTTTTCTTTTTTTTGGAGTTTCAAGATAATTCTATTCCACTGCTTGGGAATATCCCAGACCTTAGCCCAATTGAAAATCGATGGAGCCGACTAAAGAAACTTCTTAGTCAGAAATGACCCAGAAATAAAACCCAGTTAATAGAAGCCATCATTCAATCTTGGTTTCACATGAGAACAGCCGGAGAACTAAAAGACTTGGTTCACTCCATGGAAAGACGTTGTAAGGCCGTAATTCATGCTAAAGGTTACCCAACTAAGTATTAACTGACATGGTGATCATTTTTGCATATCTCGTTTTTTCTATCGTAATAATTTTTGTATATCTCGCTTTTTCTACATGTTTCACTTTTCTTCTTTATATTGTAACTGCTATTCTAATAGCAAATCCTTCCTAAAAGTGATTGCATTCCATTCTTGATTAAATTATCTTTCCATTGATATATAATTTTATGGTAGTACTACTACAAAAAAAGTCGTGCTATTAGCTAGTTTGAGAAAATACACTTTTCCCAAAAGCTTCCCACAATTTTGGCCACTCCTGTAATTGCTAATCTTCTTGACTCAGCAGTAGGCAAATAAAACAAATAACAAGCATTTTTTTCCTACCTTTTTTTTTTGCAATGCAAGGAATATCGTGACATAGAAAGTTAAGCAATAAAGTAAACAAACAGAAGAATAAAAGTTGCGAAAGTAAAAGCAAAATAAAAAGTAGCATATTAAAAAAAGTCACCAAATCAGGCCATAACCCATTCAAGGAGAAAAATGATACACTAGCAATCTTAAAGAGCAAAGGAAAGTGATGTTACAAATTCAGTAACTCACAAAACATCATTTGTCTGAAGTGGTGTAGGGTTTTCCTGCCTAAGCAGGGGTTGGACTAGAAGACCTCCAAGGTCCCTTCCAACTCTGTTATTCTATTCTATTCTAAAATGCCTGTGTGGTTTTTTTGTAAAAAAACAAAAAAAAACAAAAAAAAACCTGCTTAATTCCAATGGTGACAAACGTCACTCTTTTGCTTCTCATGGCATCTCTATCCTCCTTGATTCGGATTTACCTCTTTCAGTTGTCCTGCTTTGTTTTTCTTCTTTGCTCCATCCTAGGAAACAAAAAGAAATTTTTTTTTTAATAAAACATTATATACCCCGTGTAAAAGGAAAAGTTAAAATGAACTTAAAAGTGACTAGCTTGAGAAAGAAACAAGAGAATAGAATAGCTGAGAGTCTTCATCTAAAGGCAATTTGACATGTGATAAAGCTTGAAGGAGGGAAAAAAATCTTTTTCTTACTTGTTTCTTTTCCACGTGGTCTGAATTCTTTGTGGGTTTTTTAGAGGTTTCCTTTAACAGCTGGGGCTTACTTGAATGTTTGCTCCAAGCTTTAGGCTTTGATGGATCCCCAAAAGACTTACATACTTCAACCTGGGGGGGAAAAAAGATCTATTTATAAGCCCACCATCTATGATTGTGGAAAGGTACTGTTCAAAAGACAATAGGACTTTCTTGGGGTTTTTTTTCCTCCCCCTGAAAATGTTTTGCTTCTCATCCATGAAGCTTCTTCATTTCTAACTGAAGAAGAATTAGAACTTCTTGGATGAGAAGCAAAAAAAATTTTTTTTAAAGTAAAACAGTAAGCTCACCCAAAGCTATCCTCACTCTTGTTTTGTGAAAGTGAATTTATACAGAAGACACTAGATGGTGTCATCTGCCTTAAAATCAAAGAGAGTGATGAACTGAATTCCCTGAAGTTTCTGAATAAAAAGACTAAGCATTAACAATGTGCTTGAACCTTGGGAAGGATTAGCGAACCTATTTTGTACCTTAAATTTCTGGAAAACTTCCAACAGCCTGAAAACGTCCAGAATTTCTGGACCAATTTCACAGAACAGAATAGGAATAGGAATAGGAATAGGAATAGGAATGGAATGGAATGGAATGGAATAGACTATAAGGGGCGTGCATAAGAGCACAAAAGTGCCTACTTTTGCCTGTCCTATTGTTCTCTTCATTATATCAAATTAATATAGTTGATGCATATTTTTTTACTTATATATATATATATATATATATTTTCTTCAAGATATGTTGTTTTATCTATGACAATTGTTTATGTATACTGTTGTGACAAAAAGAAATAAAAAAAATAAAGAATAGAATAGAATAGAATAGAATTCTTTATTGGCCAAGTGTGATTGGACACACAAGGAATTTGTCTTTGGTGCATATGCTCTCAGTGCCCATAAAAATATAAGATACATTCGCTAAGAATCACAAGGCACAACACTTAACGATAGTCATAGGGTCCAAATAAGCAATCAAATCGTATTAGGATACAGTCGATATAAATCGTAAGGATACAAGCAACAAGGTTGCAGTCATACAGTCAAAAGTGGGAGGAGATGGGTGATAGGTCACCTCCCCTTTGCTTCACAGAGGCTAAACAAATTCAAAAGCACAGATTTGGCTCACCGTGACTCTGGACGTGTCTATGAAGCTTTTGTTGAAATGAGACCGGGCGGTTTTGGCATCTTCTTCCGACTGAAAGCCAATAAACCCAAATTTGCGGAATTTGCCATCCTTGGTGAATTTCAAGCAGCAATCGGTCAGCGTCCCAAAAGCGGCAAAGAGGTGGCGAAAGCGTTCTTCCTTGATCTGTAGGAGAAGCAGTGACGATCAAATCATCCAAGCAGAGCTAAGAAGGCTGATGTGAATCGCCTCACATCAGGCAGGACTATAACTCCTAGTCTCCTAGTGACTGGCCCAAAGTCACTCAGCTGGCTTTCATACTGAAGGCAGGAATAGAACTCCCAGTCTCCTAGTTGATTGGCCCATAGTCACCCAGCCGGCTTTCACACACAGGATTAGAACTCCCAGTCTCCTATTTATTGGCCCATAGTCACCCAGCCGGCTTTCACACACAGGATTAGAACTCCCAGTCTCCTAGGGATTGGCCCAAAGTCACTCAGCCGGCTTTCATACTGAAGGCAGGACTAGAACTCCCAGTCTCCTACTTGATTGGCCCACAGTCACCCAGCGGGCTTTCACACACAGGACTAGAACTCCCAGTCTCCTATTTATTGACCCACAGTCACCCAGCCGACTTTGATACTGAAGGCAGGACTATAATTCCCAGTCTCCCAGTTTCTGGCCTCTTGATACCTGAACTCCTGCACCCAGCTGGCCATTCGGTACATGCACCTGCAGCCATCCAAGCTATAATTGGCTCTCCAGATGCAACAGGAAACAGCAAAGAAGCCACGAGTTCTACATCCCACCCTCGCAACCCCCTTCGGCCCGCCTTTCTCACCCCGTTGGGCAGATTCTTCACAATCAGCCGCGACATTCTGGCCTCAGAGGCGGCCGCTCGAAGGGGGAAAAAAAATACGAGCCCGCTAAACACGCGTCCGCATGGGCGCCGCCATTTTGCCCGGGCCGAGCGATCATGTGACTGACTTTTGTTCTGCGCCTGCGCGTTAGGCGAAACGCCTCTCTGCGTAGCTGTTCAAAGAGTCCGGGTGCTGGTATATCTCCAAAGAGGGAGAGAGAGAGATGAGATTTTATCAGTTCTTCCGGTTCTCAACGAGGGGAATGAAAAAAGTTTGAGTGGAGGGCCACTCTCTTTCTCTCTCTTTCCCCCCCCCCTCGCGCATACATAGGATTTCAACCGTTTTCTCTGCAGTTTAGAAAGGTAAAAATCAGTGTTGCCACAAAGAATCAAGCTATTCTTTAAAGTACCTGAAGGCAGGACAAAGAAGCAACGGATGATGAAAAATAATCAAGGGGAGAAGCAATCTAGAACTAAGGAGAGATTTCCTGACAGCGAGGACAATGAATCAGTGGAACGACTTGCCACCAGAAGTTGTGAATGCTCCAACACTGGAAATTTTTAAGAAAATGTTGGATAACCATCTGACTGAGATGGTGTAGGGTTTCCTGCCTGGGCAGGGGGTTGGACTAGAAGGCCTCCAAGGTCCCTTCCAACTCTGTTTTTTCTATTCCATTCTGTGTCTTTCTACCTCCTGATTCTACCTTAACATAACATAACATAACATCAGAGTTGAAAGGGACCTTGGAGGCCTTCTAGTCCAACCCCCTGCCCAGGCAGGAAACCCTACACCATCTCAGTCAGATGGTTATCCAACATTTTCTTAAAAATTTCCAGTGTTGGAGCATTCACAACTTCTGAAGGCAAGTCGTTCCACTTATTAATTGTTCTAACTGTCAGGAAATTTCTCCTTAGTTCTAAGTTGCTTCTTTCTTTGACCAGTTTCCACCCATTGCTTCTTGTTCTACCCTCAGGTGCTTTGGTCTTCATCTACCTAAGTTCTTTGGAAGCGTTAAACGGGTTCAAACGAGAACCGGCAATAGGGTTGTCTGTATCTCCGTCTTCCTCTTTGTCCTGTGGAAAACACTTGTTCCAGGCATGCGCACAGCCAGCTCGAGTTGAATTCAATGCTTCTGAGAATGGTCAGCAGGTGGCGGCAGAGGACCGGAACAATCTCCAACTAGCTCGCCCGGGAATCGCTACTTAGATAGGATCTTAAGAGTAGAAGTATTAAGAAAAAAAATTAGAGTTTTGGGGGTTTTTTTCCTCCTGAGACGCAACAAGAAACAGGGACTTACTGAGTGGATTCACAATAAGCCTTACTTTTGTTCAATCATGATTTATAGCTAGTCCTCGACTTATGACCAATTATGCTTACACCCCCTCCTCCTTCTTATTTTTGTTCAGCCATTGTTTTGTAGGTCATAAGTCCTTGACTTATGACCAATTATGTTTGTGCTTCCTCCTCCTCCTCCTCCTCCTCCTCCTCCTCCTCCTCCTCCTCCTCCTCCTCCTCCTCCTCTTACTTTTGTTCAGCCATGGTTTATAGGTAGTCCTTGACTTATGATCAATTATGCTTATGTCCCATCCTCCTTCTCCTTATTTTTATTCAGCCATGGTTTATAGGTAGTCCTTGACTTATGACCAATTATGCTTGTGCTCATCGTCCTCCTCCTCCTCCTCGTCCACCTCTTCCTCCACCACCACCTCCTCCTCCTCCTTCCTCTTCCTCCTCCTCCTCCTCCTTTTGTCTCCATTTCCTTCTTCTGGATTATGAACCTAGAGCAGTTTCCCATTTTTTTCCCTCCTTGGGGTTTCCCCATTGGTTTTATTTTTATTTGACTAATTGTCTTGCTGCGTCTTTTCAATTTGAACCTTCGGTTTTGCCGCCCAGAGGTCCCTATTGTGAGGCAGGCAAGCCCTCAGCTCACGGCTAAACTGAACAAAAAAAAATTTTATTAAAAAAAAAAAAGGAAAAAGAAGAAAAAGAAGCAAACCGGCGGGCAGGCAGGACGGTGGTGGGAAGGGCTGGAGCCGGCTAATGCTACCTAACAAGAGTCTTTCTCCCACCCGTCCCAGCCATTCAGATCAACCTGCCAAGTGGCATTAAGGGCCTTCCTTTATCCAATGAGCTGGACATACGATGGCAAAACCCAAGGGAGCAGAGGTCACCTGGCGAGGAAATAATATTATGGGATGCCTGCAGCCCCGCGACTGGATTCTGACAGGGTAGACAAGAGACTAAAAGACGCAAAGCCTCTTTGGCTGGTCTCCTGCCGATGGGCGCAGCGGGTGATCGAGGGGGGGTGGTGGCCAAACCAGTCTGGAGCATCAGATTATTAAGCCATGATTTAGGAGTCGAGGGGGGAAGGGACGCTGAATGCTGACAATCAGAGGTGGAGTTTCAACAGGTTCTGACCAGTTCTGGAGAACCGGTAGCGGAAATTTTGAGTAGTTCGGAGAACCGGTTGTAAAAATTCTGACTGGCCCTGTCCCCCATCTATTCTCTGCCTCCCGAGTCCCAGCTGAAGAAATGGGGATTTTGCAGTAACCTTCCCGTGGATTGGGGAGGGAAAGGCGATTTTAGAGTATCCTTCCCCTGGAGTGGGGTAGGAATGGAGATTTTAGAGTATCCTTCCCCTGGAGTGGGGTAGGAATGGAGATTTTACAGTATCCTTCCCCTGGATTTATTTATTTATTTATTTATTTATTTATTTATTTATTTATTTATTTGCATTTATATCCCGCCCTTCTCCGAAGACTCAGGGTGGCTTACACTATGTCAAGCAATAGTCTTCATCCTATTTGTATATTTATATACAAAGTCAACTTATTGCCCCCAACAATCTGGGTCCTCATTTTATCTCCCTTATAAAGGATGGAAGGCTGAGTCAACCTTGGGCCTGGTGGGACTTGAACTTGTAGTAATTGCAAGCAGCTGTGTTAATAACAGACTGTCTTAGCAGTCTGAGCCACCAGAGGAGTAGGGTGGGAATGGAGATTTTACAGTATCCTTCCTCTGCCACGCCCACCAAGCCACACCCACAGAACCGGTAGTAAAAAATTTTGAAACCCATCACTGCTGACAATGGGCTCCTTCTCCAGGTCCTTTCCTTTCCACCCCCAGGGAGAAGAAGAAGGGAAATGACAGGTGGTCCTCGCCTTAAGACACCCCCCCCAAATGAGTCTCGAATTTCCATTGCTAAATAAGACAGTGGTTAAGTGAGCTTGCTCCCCCCCCCCACATTGGATCCTACATTTTCTTGCCACCGGTTGCTAAGTGAATCGGATGCCTTTGTAAAGTTAGTCACACGGTTGCAAAGTCCATCAGGCTTCCCCATTGGACTTCGGCAGTCGGGAAGTCAAACTATTCTCCAAAGCACCTGAGGGCAGGACAAGAAGCAATGGGTGGAAACTAACCAAAGAGAGAAGCAACTTAGAACTAAGGAGAAATTTCCTGACAGTGAGAACAATGAATCAGCGGAACAACTAGCCTCCAGAAGTTGTGAATGTTCCAACACTGGAAGTTTTTAAACAAGATGTTGGATAACCATTTGTCGGAAGGGGTGTAGTAGGGTTTCCTGCCTAAGCAGGGGGTTGGACTAGAAGACCTCCAAGGTCCCTTCCAACTCTGTTATTCTAAATTCTAAATTGGATATGTCTAGTTTAATGAGAAAAAGGATTAAGGGAGACACGATAGCCATGTTCCAATATCTCAGGGGTTACCACAAAGAAGAGGGGAGGTCAACGTATTCTCCAAAGCACCTGAGGGCAGGATAAAGAAGCAACGGGTAGAAACTAATCAAGGAGAGAAGCAACCTAGACCTAAGGAGAAATTTCCTGACAGAACAATGGATCAGTGGAACAACTTGCCTCCAGAATTTGTGGGTGCTTCATCACTGGAAGTTTTTAAGAAGAGATTGGACAACCATTTGTCTGAAGTGGTGTAGGGTTTCCTGCCTAAGCAAGGGGTTGGACTAGAAGACCTCCAAGGTCCCTTCCAACTCTTGTTATTCTCTTCCTCTTCCTCTTCCTCTTCCCTTCCCTTCTCTTCCCTTCCCTTCCCATCCCTTCTGTCTTCTCTTGTCTTCTCTTCTCTTCTCTTCCCTTCCCCCTTCTCTTCTCTTCTCTTCTCTTCTCTTCTCTTCTCCGTCAGAAAAGGGGGTCATGTGACCCTGGGATTTTTACATGTCTCTGAAGTTTGGGACAGCTGCTCCTCTTTGTTTGTTTCGTTATGTATTTTGTTATGCACAAAAAATATGCATGGGGGAGTGGAAGGGACATTAAAAATGGAATTTTCTCTCAAGGGGGAATGTCCCAAAACAAGTTTTCCATTATGTCCTGGAGGCAGGCGAACACCCCAAATGACAGTTTGGCTGACTGGCCCGCTGCACATGAAACTCTATCCCGGCTTAAGAAAACCTAGTTCCTGTGCTCATTCGATTCCCCAAAGGATGCTCAGAATGATGGCTCCATTCTGGTTTATACCACAAGGAAAAGCAAGGGCTGGACTGACTACCAGGCAGAAAACCACTTTCTAACCATTGTCTATATTTGTAGCCAGGTGATAGTTAGCCTAACTGGAGTATCCAAAAGTCAATTCCATAACAGCCCGTTTGATCTACTGGTTAATGTGCCAGTTTAGAAAGCAGGCGATCATGAGTTCTAGTCCTGTCTTACGCATGAAAGCCAGCTGGGAGATTTTGGACCAATCACCAGGAGACTGGGAGTTCTAGTCCTGCCTTAGCCATGAAAGCCAGCTGGGTGACTTTGGGCCAATCACCAGGAGACTGGGAGTTCTAGTCCTGTCTTACGCATGAAAGCCAGCTGGGTGACTTTGGGCCAATCACCAGGAGACTTGGATTTCTAGTCCCGCCTTAGCCATGAAAGCCAGCTGGGTGACTTTGGGCCAATCACCAGGAGACTGGGAGTTCTAGTCCCGCCTTACACATGAAAGCCAGCTGGGTGACTTTGCCTTAGTCCCTCTCTCTTAGCTCAAATCACATCATAGGGTTGTTGTTATGGTGAAAATAGGAGGAGGAAGGCATATGTTGAACATGTCTGACCCCTTGAGTTATTTGTAAAAATAACAAAGGCAGGATACAATATAAATATGATAGATAGATAGATAGATAGATAGATAGATAGATAGATAGATAGATAGATAGATAGATAGATAGATAGAAGATAGATGATAGAAAATAGATAATAGATAGATAATAGTAGATAGATAATAGGTAGTAGGTAGTAGAATGATAGATAGATAGATAGATAGATAGATAGATAGATAGATAGATAGATAGATAGATAGATGATAGATAGATAATAGCTAGAGAAATAGATAGATTGATAGATAGATAGATAGATAGATAGATAGATAGATAGATAGATAGATAGATAGATAGATAGATAGATAGATAGATAGATGATTGATAGATAGATGATAGATAGATAGATAGATAGATAGATAGATAGATAGATGATGATAGATAGATAGATAGATAGATAGATAGATAGATAGATAGATAGATAGATGATATATGATAGATGATTGATAGAAATAAATAGAGATAGATGATAGATAGATAGATAGATAGATAGATAGATAGATAGATAGATAGATAGATAGATGAGAGATAGATAGATGAGAGATGAGAGAGAGAAAGAGAGAGAAAGAGAGAGATATAGACAGACAGACAAAGTAAATAAATAAGCATGGAGCCGGCATCTCTACAGCCAAGGAGCCTAGAGAAGAGACAGCCGCCTGATCCTTCCCACCACCCGCGTCCTTCTCCATCCATCACCCTTCCTTCCTCCTGGTTTCCTTCTCTGCTGGAGCCTGAGTGGGCTCCGGGGACAGTCCAGGCAACAGCTGCCTTTGATCAAACCCACATCTGGGCTTGCCAAGCGCGGCGGAGAGACGACCGCGCCGTGATCAAAGGTTGGAGCCCTCTGACAGCCTGATCGAATGGGGGAGGGGGGGACAGAGGGGGGGGAGGGAGGGAGGCGGGGGTGGGGCTGTCGACACTAGCCACCTCCACTTTGCCTTGCTCTCTCCCCCACCCCACTGCCTGAGAAAATTAAAGGAAATCTTCCCGCCATTTAGGCGAAAGAGACATCTGGCCAATTTACAAAATGATTTCTGAGGGTGATGATACTATCTTGCCTTGAACAGTTGCACTCCTTATGATTTATCCTTATGATTATGGCAATCCTTATGATTTATATTGATATATTGATCATCAATTGTGTTGTAAGTGTTGTACCTTGATGAAGGTATCTTTTCTTTTATGTACACTGAGAGCATATGCACCAAGACAAATTCCTTGTGTGTCCAATCACACTTGGCCAATAAAAAATTCTATTCTATTCTATTCTATTACTCTGGCGGAGTTGATGTCCAGCAGGGCTGCAGAAGACAGGTGAACTGGCCGGTGGATATTTTTTCACAAGTCTCTTCTTTTTTTTTAAAATTTGAATTTATATCCTGCCCTTCTCCGAAGACTCAGGGCGGCTTACACTATGTTAGCAATAGTCTTCATCCTATTTGTATATTATATACAAAGTCAACTTTTTATTGCCCCCAACAATCTGGGTCCTCATTTTACCTACCTTATAAAGGATGGAAGGCTGAGTCAACCTTGGGCCTGGTGGGATGAGAACCTGCAGTAATTGCAGGCAGCTGTGTTAATAACAGACAGACTTAGTCTGCTGAGCCACCAGAGGCCCCTGAAACCACACTGGATCTAACTGGAGAGGAGAGGAGGATGGTGTTTCCCCACGGCCATGAGGAGTCAAGTTGCATCAGCTGGGCATGAAGTCATACTTCAGAGGAGAAGGAAAAACAAAATGGGTGTGTGTGTGGGGGGGAGAATAACAGAATAAGAAGGAAGGGACCTCGTGGGGTCTTCTAGTCCAACCCCTGCTCAAGCAGGAGATCCTATACTATTCCTGATAAATGGCTGTCCGGTCTCTTCTTAAAAACCGCCAGCGATGGAGCACCCACAACTTCTGGAAGCAAGCTGTTCTGCTGGTTAATTGTTCTCACTGTCTGGAAATCACCAGGAGACTGGGAGTTCTAGTCCCACCTTAGCCATGAAAGCCAGCTGGGTGACTTTGGGCCAACCACCAGGAGACTGGGAGTTCTAGTCCCGCCTTAGCCATGAAAGCCGGCTGGGTGACTTTGGGCCAATCACCAGGAGACTGGGAGTTCTAGTCCCGCCTTAGCTATGAAAGCAAGCTGGGTGACTTTGGGCCAACCACCAGGAGACTGGGAGTTCTAGTCCCGCCTTAGCCATGAAAGCCAGCTGGGTGACTTTGGGTCAACCACCAGGAGACTGAGAGTTCTAGTCCCGGCTTAGCCATGAAAGCTGGCTGGGTGACTTTGGGTCAACCACCAGGAGACTGGAGTTCTAGTCTCGCCTTAACCATGAAAGCCAGCTGGGTGACTTTGGGCCAACCACCAGGAGACTGGGAGTTCTAGTCTCGCCTTAGCTATGAAAGCCAGCTGGGTGACTTTGGGCCAACCACCAGGAGACTGGGAGTTCTAGTCCCGCCTTAGCCATGCAAGCCGGCTGGGTGACTTTGGGCCAACCACCAGGAGACTGGGAGTTTTAGTCCCGCCTTAGCCATGAAAGCTTGGTGATTGACTTTGAAATTGAAATCCAGCAGGTTCTGACAGGTTCTGGAGAACCGGTAGTGGAAATTTTGAATAGTCCGGAGAACCGGCAAATGCCACCTCTGGCTGGCCCCAGAGTGGGGAGGGAATGAGGATTTTGCAGTATCTTTCCCCTGCCATGCCCACCAAGCCACACCCATAGAACCAATAGTAAAACAATTTGGATTTCACTACTGGGTGCAGCATATAAAAATGGTCAAGAGCTGGGGATATCAGGCAGTTCAAACGAAATGCAAGCTTAAACTCTCTACAAGAATCTGTTCCGACCTAGGCTTCCTTAGAAGACATGAAGCAAAGTCTTAATTCCGACCAAACCTCTTTTATTTAAACGACTGTGAATTGCTGTCTATTCCCAGTCAACAAGGCTTTGGCAAACAGTCTTTCAGAGGAATGTTTATCAACACCCACCCTATCTCACTTGGAACGCTGCCAGAGAACCAATTTCCAAACGCAGGGCGAGGCCAAACTTGGCACAGATTATATGAGAGTTACGAACAGAAATTTCCAATCTTGAAAACGACCAAATGAACGAATTGCTTCCTGCTAAAGCCCGCGTCCCGTTTGCTCCTCTTTTATGTCCTATGGGAGGGGCCAATTATCTCCATGGTGTGGCCTTACTCCCAAGTGGACCCTGCTTTCTTAGTTGTTTTAGTCTTCTGGCAGCTCTGCTCATGCACGCACTGGGAACGGGCTCCAGCTGTTCCTCTGCCTCGCTGCTATCTCCTTCTCTGCTTCCAACGCAGAGCCCTCGTCTGAGCTTTCCCCAGTCTCCAGGACTGGCCCAAGTTCCTCCCCAACCCCCTCACTTTCCAACTCTGCTGCCAACTAACTAACAATCAAGTAACTAACTAACTAACCAACTAACTAACTAACTGTCAAGGGAAATGAGTGGGAGTTAAGAATAGAAAGGAATTTAAGGTGGGCTGGATTTAGATCTCTTGTAGGCAGGCAGTGACTCATCTATCTCTATATCTACATTATCTTTTGACCCCTCACTCAGTCTGGTCTTTTTGCTACAAAAGTATGGTTATAAAAATATCTCGTACTCTGTGATTCCCAAAAGAACAAACTCTCTTTTTATTATCTATTTTTTCTGAATCTTCAAATCTACAAATCATCCGTTCATTTTTTTTTATTTATTTAGTTTCATGCGAAAAGTCTACAAGAGCTTTCCAGTCAGCAATAAATGTAGATATTGTCATTTTTAAAACCGAGGAATTATGTTTGGCCGTCTCTGCGAGTCCCATCATCTTCATCAATCATTCCTCTATTGTGGGGGGGGGGGGAAATCAAACTTTTCCACTGTGGAACATTTAATAATCTTGCTGCAGTTAACGAAAGCATAGTTCTGTGATAGTTTTTCCCCCAGCTGTCTGTCTGTCTGTTATTAATCTGCAAAGAAAAGCCTCTGATTTCAGTTGTACTTTAATCTTTAAAATCTTCTGGATAAGTGGATGTATTTGCATCCAAAATGTCTTGGCTTCATTATACGTCCACCAAACATGATAAATGGTCCCTTCACAGCCTCTTCATTTTCATGGAGAACTGATGGTATTTTTCAAGTCCACTAATCCTTCCTTGTTGAATTCCACTAACAGGAGCTTCAACTACCATCCTATACCCTGAAGGAGTGACGGACTGAAAGCTTTAAACATTTTATTTCCATCTGTCTCCTCTCGGGTTCCTAGTTTCATATGAAATTCAGCGTCTGAGCCAAAACTAACACAGGCACAGAGTTTCTCATTCATTACTCTCATTCCATCATTTAAAAAAACAAAAAAAAAATTGAAATGCACTGGATCTCTTCTGTTTGCATTTCAACTTGATCGATGGCCTTTTCTACAGGAGGAGCATCGGAGGAATAGGGCAACAGGCCTAGGTCAACGCAGAGGTAAGTCAGGGAATTGTGCAGCCGCTGTCCAAATGAAGTCAGAGATGCTGACACAAAATTGTAGTTTTATACAAATAAATATACTTTACACATACACACACATAAGCTTACCCATATCTATATCTACTATATCTGTATTTATATATCTACATAATCTCTATCTCCATCTATCCATCCATCTATCCATCTATCTATCCTATCTATCTACATTATCTCTGCCTGTCTGTCTGTCTGTCTGTCTGTCTGTCTGTCTGTCTGTCTCTATCTATCTATCTATCTATCTATCTATCTATCTATCTATCTATCTATCTATCTACATTATCTCTGTCTGTCTGTCTGTCTGTGTATATCTATCTCTATCTCTACATTATATCTATCTATCTATCTATCTATCTATCTATCTATCTATATCTATCTATCTATCTATCTATCTATCTATCTATCTATCTCTATATCTACATTATCTGTATCTCTCTCTCTCTCTCCATTATCTCTATCTCTCTATCTCTCTATCTCTCTATCTATCTACATTATCTCTGTCTGTCTGTGTATATCTATCTCTATCTCTACATTATATCTATCTACCAGTGTCTGTCTGTCTATCTATCTATCTATCTATCTATCTATCTATCTATCTATCTATCTATCTATCTATCCTCTATCTACCTCTCTCTCTGGGATCGTTTCCCTGCAGTGGGGTGGGAATGGAGATATTACAGTATCCTTCCTCTGCCACGCCCAACAAGCCACGCCCAACAAGCCATGCCATGCCACGCCCACCCAGCCACACCCACAGAACCAGTAGACAAAAATTTTGAAACCCACCACTGCTGTCCTAGCATCGTTTTTTTTTTTTTAACCTCGAAAGATATATTTAATTGGAACAACATTAAAAGAGGGGGGGGGAGTCTTGTTTTCTTTAGTTAAGATAATTAAATTGATTTCCAGAAGCTTCCAAAGTTACACTGGGTGTCACTCCCTGCTTGAAGGCAGCCGGGCAGGAAAAAATAATCTGCTATAAATAAAAGGCAGTAGGGGGGAAAAAACGGCTATCGCAGCCTCTCTGGGAAACGTTCGGGAAGTGGAGAAGAGGGAAGAGTCTACGAGAGGATCAGGCGGCAGCAGCAGCAGCAACCTGACAAAAGTAATTTAAAGCCTGACAGAAAGTTAAAAAAAGCCCAAAGCAGTTGCATATTTCTCAAGGATCTCCTGAGCCTCGGTAGGTTGCATTTTTCACAAGTAAAGTTGGATGGTTGAAATATCCTTGATTGCAGTTTTGTGCAGGGCTGGACAAACCCAGCTGAGTTGCCCTGAAGGGGAAGGTTGGTGTTGCAAGAGAGGAAGCTCAGTTCCTCCTCCTCCTCCCTATTCCTTCTTTTCCTCCTCCTCCTCCTTCCTCTTTTTCCTCCTCCTCCTTTTCATCTTCCCTTTTTCCTCCTCCTCCCCCTCCTCCCTCTTCCTCCTTTTCCTACTCACTCCTCCTTTTCCTGTTCCCTTTCTCCTCCTCCCCCTCCTCTCCTCCTGCTTCTCCTCTTCCTCTTCTTCCTCTTCTTCTTCTCCTCCTCCTTCTTCTCCTCCTCCTTCTTCTCCTCCTCCTTTTCCTCCTCCTCCTTTTCCTCCTTTTCTGCTCCTCCTCTTCCTCTCCTCCTCCTTTTCCTGCTCCTCCTTTTCCTGCTCCTCCCCTCTCCTCTCCCTCCCCTCTCCCTCCTTCTCCTACTCCTACTCCTCCTCTTCCTCTTCTTGCTCCTCCTCCTCTTCTCCTCCTCCTCCTTTTCCTCCTCCTCCTCTTCCTCCTTCCCTTCCCCATCCTTCTCTTCCTCCCCTTCCTCTTCATCCTCTCTGTCTCCTCCTCCTTTTCCTCCTCCTTCTTCCCCTCTTCCTCCTAACTCCTCCTCTTCCTCCTCCTCCTCTTCTTCCTCTTCTTCATCTTCCTGCTCCTTCTCTTCTTCTCCTTCTCCTCCTCCCTCTCTTCCTCCTCCTTTTCCTGCTCCTCCTCCTCTCCTCCTCCTCCTCTTCCTCCTTCCCCTTCCCCCTGTCCTTCTCTTCCTCCCCATCCTCTTCATCTTCTCCTCCTCTAGTTGTGTTAGGTCATCATTTAATCAACCGTCTCCGCAATCTTCTCTTACAAGTTGAATAGATGATCGACTGTTTCTTCTGCTTCTTTCCATTATCTTGACTTTGAATCATTGGATGAGTTTTCAATACCCGGCTTTGATTTTATCCGTTTGATATTATGATTATTTGATATTATGACAAGTCAACCAGATGTTTTGACTGGATTTCGCCTATCGAGTCCTTCCCAAGGACCTGGGATAGGCGGATGTTGATGTTTGGTGGTGTAAAAAGTATCCTCACAGGATGGAAGCTGTTGTGAGCAAAGCTGCCTTTTGCAATTGACTGTTGGTGATTTTGTCAATGCCATTTGTGCTCAAGTGGTGCTCCAGATTATTGTTATAGCACTTAGACTTGTGTACAGCTTCATAGTCCTTACAGCCCTCTCTAAGCAGCTTACAAAGCCAGCATATTGCCCCCCCCCACTCTCAATAATCTGGGCCCTCATTTTACTGACCTCAGAAGGATGACAGGCTGAGTCAACCTTGAGCCGGTCAGGATCGAACTCCTGGCAGTGGGCAGAGTTCGCCTGCAATTCTGCATTCTAACCACTCCACCACCGTAGCTCCATTGTGACGGTTGGTTGTTCAGTCAACCAGATATTTAAAATAGACTTGGCATTTTTATTCCTTAGCATTATTATTATTATTATTAGGTGTGAGATCCTCCCTGCTGCGTTTAAAACATGCTGATAACGCATGGCCTTTTCAGGGCCTGTCAAAGGATGACTCCATCTGTACGTCAGTCCAAATTTGGGAAGCATGGTCACGGAATACCTGGATTTAGGTCATCGTTCTGCTGTATCAAGGTAAAAGGTAAAGGTTCCCCTTGCACATACGTGCTAGCTTTTGAAACTGCTAGGTTGGCAGAAGCTGGGACAAGTCACGGGAGCTCACTCCATTACACAACAGCACTAGGGATTCGAACCGCTGAGCTGCCGACCTTTCAATCGACAAGCTCAACGTCCTAGCCCCTGAGCCACCGCTTCCCTTTCTGCTGTATCAAACCAAAGCTTATTTCTTAAGATCGATAAGCTGCGGTTTGATGCAGCAGAACGATGACCTAAATACATTGAACTTTATATAAACCAGCACCCAACCTTGGCAAGCGGTTCACTAATTCATCATTAAACAACTCTCATCCCATGTATTATTTTTGTAGAAAAACCGGTGACCACTTTTCTATCATGGAATCATAAAATAGAATAGAATAGAATTTTTTATTGGCCAAGTGTGATTGGACACACAAGGAATTTGTCTTGGTGCATATGCTCTCAGTGTACATAAAAGAAAAGATACCTTCATCAAGGTACAACATTTACAACACAATTGATGGTCAATATATCAATATAAATCATAAGGATTGCCAGCAACAAAGTTACAGTCATACAGTCATAAGTGGAAAGAGATTGGTGATGAAAACGATGAAAAGATTAATAGTAGTGTAGATTTAGTCAATAGTTTGACAGTGTTGAGGGAATTATTTGTTTAGCAGAGTGATGGCCTTCGGGGAAAAAACTGTTCTTGTGTCTAGTTGTTCGGGTGTGCAGTGCTCTATAGCGTCATTTTGAGGGTAGGAGTTGAAACAGTTTATGTCCAGGATGCGAGGGGTATGTAAATATTTTTCTTGATTTGTGCTATCATTTTTCTATCATGATAGAAAAATCTTAACAGGGAAGATAAAATTAAGAAGGGCGGATGAACTGCACCCTTCGGTCTCTTCCAAGACTGATTTTGTAGAGCCTTTGAGCTAATGTTTGATTTTCTCATCATTTATATCAGGAAAGCACAACATTTTAGGGTGGGGGGGGGTGGAGGGGGCCCAAGAAGACAATAGCCCCTAGTTGGGCGGCGTCCTGGGTGGAGCCAGTGCCTAAAACCAAGCAGAGGGAAGAACTGTGATTTAATGTGATTTTACATTCCGCTGAGTTAATGACATGGAGTTAATACAAGGAGAGCGCTTGTGTGTTTAGAAGTCCTTCTCTCGGCTTCTGACATTTCCAAATGGCAATCCGGTGGCCACTTTTGAAAGGGTTAAGGTTATTCAGAGTTTAGCAACCACTCGTTGATGTGATCCTCAGCTCCCCCGTGTTCCCCTCTCGGAAGGGAATTGCCTAAATGAGCCTTGATGTTCGAAGTTAGGGCAAAAGTTGGACTTAGCTGGAAAACTCGTTGGTAGCCAGGAGGTGGCCTTTAACCTCCCGAGCAACTGAGACGCTTGGAGCAAGACGCAACCAGAGACAAACTGCAGGAAGATCCATTCTTTGCTAATTCCATCTTAAAAAGCTGGAGCCACTGTCACATCTCATTAAGGGAGGCGGACGCCGTCCTCGATTAACATCCTCACCGACCAGTTAAGCATGCAAAGAGTTTCTGCGCATGCTTGCGCTCAACATAAGCCTAGAACCAAGGAGATCCAGCTCTTCACACGTTGAGAACTTCACTCTAGGGCAACCATTTTCCTCCCAAGTCAGCCTTACTAAAGTCTTACACCTGAGTGGCCAATACCGGCAGTATAACAGACTAAGGAGAGTCGGAAGGAACCTAGGAGGCCCCCCTTGGAATACTGTTTTGGTCACCACACTATAGAAAAGATGTTGAGACTCTAGAAAGAGTGAGGAGAAGAGCAACCAGGATGATTGGGGGACTGGAGACTAAAACATATGAAGAACGATTGCAGGAACTGGGCATGGCTAGTCCAGTGAAGACAAGGACCAGGGGAGACATGATAGCAGTGGTCCAATACTTGAGGGGCTGCCACAGAGAGGAAGGGGGTCAACCTATTCTCCAAAGCACCCGAAGGCCAGACAAGGAATAATGGATGGAAACTGACCAAGGAGAGATTCAACCTAGAAATGAGGAAGAACTTTCTGATAAAGAGAACAATCAACCCATGGAACAGAAGTTGCCTTCGGAAGTTGTGGGAGCTTCATCACTTGAGACTTTCAACAAATGATTGGACTGTCATTTGTCAGAAATGGTGTAGGGTCTCCTGCTTGGGTGGGGGGGGAGGGTTGGACTAGATGACCTGCAAGGTCCCTTCCAACTCTGTTAATCTGTTAATCTGTCTTTTAGTCCTTTAGCGTTTTGATGATGATGAAGGAGGAGGAGGAGGAGGAAGAGGAGGAGAAAAAGAAGGAAGAAGAAGAAGAAGAAGAAGAAGAAGAAGAAGAAGAAGAAAGGAAGGAGGAGGAGGGGGGGGAGGAAGAGGAGAAGGAGGAGAAGAAGGAGAAGGAGAAGGAGAAGGAGAAGGAGAAGGAGAAGGAGAAGAAGATGATGATATCCATTCAGTCGTATTGATAATTCTGTGGGCCAGTCCCTCCACATCTTCTGATCTTGCATTACCTCATTGAGTTGTTCTATGCTCTGGCTGGTGTCCAGCCACCTTGTTCTTTGATGACCTGGTTTCCTTTAATGCTAAGTCAGAACCGAAGAGGCTTCTTGGATGAAAAGGAAAAGGCTTTCAAGGAAAGAGCAAAGAAAGTCCAGTGGCCTCTTTAAAAAAAGATCACCTTTGCGACAACCATGACCTGGATGATTGAGAATTTCCATCGATACCTTGCTTAGGCGTTTAACTTTCCTCCTTGCACTATGAACCAGAAGACACTAGAGGTCTCCCCCACACACTAAATCAACACATGTGTTTAGGTAAGCCAGGTCACCCCACACCTCAGGCACATGGACTCAATATTCTCTAACCCAGGGTTCTCCAACCTTGGCAACTTTAAGACTTGTGGACTTCAACTCCCAGAATCCCTCAGCCAGCAAAGCTGGCTGAGGAATTCTGGGAGTTGAAGTCCACAAGCCTTAAAGTTACTCAGGTTGTAGACCCCTGCTCTAGCCTTCCCTACCTTCTGAAACTTAGTAGTGCTGAAGATGCAAAGACGCCCAGGAAGAACCTGAACTGAACTCTACTGCAGCTCCAGCTGTAAAGAAGAAATGAATTTAGTTTAAGCTCATCTTCTGACCAGCTAATACAGCGACTTGCAGAATCGTGTTTTCAATGGAGGCGGTTAGGGACTAGGGGAGCTCTTGGTGCCCTCAGAGCTTGGTTGTTTTCTAGCAGATGTTTCATTACTCAAGTAGCTAACATGATCAGTGCTAGAAGGGAGTGGGATTTGTGGAGAGGAGGAGGAGGACTGTGGGGCCCTGGGTTTTCTTGCAGACATTTCATTACCCAATTAGGTAACATCATCAGTGCAAGAGAGGGTCGGGTTTGCTCCTGAAAACTACCTGCAAGCAAACAACCAAGCCCCAAAGATTCCACAGACCAATAGAAGAAAACATTTATAGCTCAGGGTTGAACTGTGGGGTTCACAATACTTTCTGAGCTTGGTGGTTTTCCTGTCGATCTCTCATTACCCAACTAGGTAACATCATCAGTGCTAGAAGGGAGTGGGGTATGTGGAGAGGAGGAGGAGGAGGACTGTGGGGTCCTTGGTGCTCTCACAGGACTGATGATGTTACCTAGTTTGGTAATGAAATATCTGTAAAAAAACAGCCAACCTAGCACCGAGGAACCCCACTGTTCAACTGTGAGCTACAAATATTCTCTTCTAGCTCTTTGGCTGTTCCAATGATGCTGTCACCGGGCCCAATCCACCTGGCTGCAGGCCATCCTCTTCCTTCCTTTCACTTTTCCCAATTAAGGCCTTCTCATGGAAGCCGAGTCTTCTCAACCTGTCTTCAAACTAAAAACATTTGAGCCTGATCTTTTGTGCCTCGAGTGAGAAGTTTGGATTGATTCATTGAATGATCTAATGGATTTTTCTCTTTGTCTAGACCGTGTGTGTGTGTGTGTGTGTGTGTGTGTGTGTGTGTGTGTGTGTGTCCAAATTTAGAAACTTTAAGAGTTGTGGACACGGCTGGCTGGGGAATTCTGGGAATTGAGGTCCACAAGTCTTTCAGTTGAAGACCTCTGGTCTATATACAAGATGGAATAACAGTGAGCCCAGGGGTAGGCTTCAAAATTTTTAGCAAGGGGTTCTCTACCTGGTCGCTGGGTAGGCGTGGCCATGGTGGGCGTGGCCTAATAGGCCTCCTGCACCATAGCAGGGGAGGGGTTGCCCTCCCCGGGCTCCGGAGGCTTTCTTTGAGCCTCCGGAAGGGCGAAAATGACCTCCCCAGGCTCTGGAGGCCCTCTGGAAACGGGCCCATTTCCGGCCTTCCCGAACTTCCGTTAGGCCCTTTTTTCGCCCTCCTTGCACTTACCTGCATCCAAAATGGGCTGACTCCTGAGAGGGGAGGGGAGGAGAGGGGAGGGTGGGCCCAGCCAGGAGTGGGATTTGGGGTTCACCAAAATGCAGAGAATCTTAGCTAGAGGTTCTCCCGAACCCCTGTGGACCCCCAGCAGCCCAATCTTGAGTTGCGAATACTCCAACACTGGATATTTTTAAGAAGAGGTTGGATAACCATTTGTCTGAAGTGCTGTAGGGTTTCCTGCCTAAGCAGGGGGTTGGACTAGAAGACCTCCAAGGTCCCTTCCAACTCTGTTATTCTATTCTATTCTATTCTATTCTATTCTATTCTATTCTATTCTATATTTATCCTCTCTTCTCTTCTCTTCTACTCTGTTCTCTTCTCTTCTCTTCTCTTTTCTTCTTCTCTTCTCTTCTCTTCTCTTCTCTTCTCTTCTCTTCTATTCTATTCTATTCTATATTTATCCAGTCTCTCTTCTCTTCTCTTTTCTTCTCTTTTCTTCTCTTCTCTTCTCCTCTGTTTTCTTCTCTTCTCTTCTCTTCTCTTCTCTTCTACTCTACTCTACTCTACTCTACTCTACTCTACTCTACTCTACTCTACTCTACTCTACTCTATTCTATATTTATCCAGTCTCTCTTCTCTTCTACTCTACTCTACTCTACTCTACTCTACTCTATTTTATTCTATTCTATTCTATTCTATATTTATCCAGTCTCTCTTCTCTTCTCTTCTCTTCTCTTCTCTTCTCTTCTCTTCTCTTCTCTTCTCTTCTCTTCTCTCTCTTCTCTATTCTATTCTATTCTATATTTATCCAGTCTCTCTTCTCTTCTCTTTCTTCTCTTTTCTTCTCTTCTCTTCTCCTCTGTTTTCTTCTCTTCTCTCTCTCTCTCTCTCTCTACTCTACTCTACTCTACTACTCTACTCTACTCTACTCTCTACTCTACTCTATTCTATATTTATCCAGTCTCTTCTCTTCTACTCTACTCTACTCTACTCTACTCTACTCTATTTTATTCTATTCTATTCTATTCTATATTTATCCAGTCTCTCTTCTCTTCTCTTCTCTTCTCTTCTCTTCTCTTCTCTTCTCTTCTCTTCTCTTCTCTTCTCTTCTCTTCTCTTCTCTTCTACACTACTCTAGTCTAGTCTAGTCTAGTCTAGTCTACTCTACTCTACTCTACTCTACTCTACTCTACTCTACTCTACTCTACTCTATTCTATTCTATTCTATTCTATTCTATTCTATTCTATTCTATTCATCATAACTTAAGGAAGGCTCTGAGTGCCAAGTGGGGAAAAAAAACCCCACATTCTCAATAACCCGGGAAGTTTATTCTTTTGTATTTTGTAACCGGACTCTCCCTCAAGTCCCAAATCTGGACTTAAGAACTGTGCACTTTTCTTGTCCTTGCAGAAGACAAGTTCCAAAATAGATGCCAGCGTAGTTCCAGAAAGCGCCCAAAGAATTCACGATTTTCTATACCCGGCATCCTCTGCTTTCTCTCCTCTGTCTCAAAGCCTGGGTTTGCCCTGCAAACATTCATCCTCCCCTCCCCTCCAAATGGATCAGCTGAGAGAATATCAGCCCCCCCCCCGAGTGGAAGGAGATACGAGAGGGCCTTGATAAGATGTTTCAAGTGGCAGTTTGCTGTAAACATTCCCACTGGGGATGTTAGATTAGAGGGCTGGGGTATGTGGAAAGTGCCTTTCTGTGTGCCAAGACAATTGGGCTGATGGGGAGGCAGGGGAGGGAGTTGTTGAAAAGGAAGGTGGGGGGGGAATGGCACTGGGAAAGGGGGGGGCAGGCCGTCCAAGGTGTACAGCTAAGTGGTTGGATGCTCAAGTGTCAGGTTCGCACTGTTGGTGATTTTGCAGGATGAGAAGGAAAGAAGGAAGGAAGGAAGTTTACAATATGTAAATTAAGGAAAGAAGAAACAAAAGAAAGAATGAAGGGCGTTTGCAATATGGGAAGGTAGGTAGGTAGGAAGGAAGGAATTTTGCAATATGGAAAGGAAGGAACTTTGCAATTTGTAAATTAAGGAAAGAAGGAATAAAAGAAGGAAGGAAGTTTGCAACATGGGAAAGAAGGAAGGAAGGAAGGAAGGAAGGAAGGAAGGAAGGAAGGAAGGAAGGAAGGAAGGAAGGAAGGAAGGAATTTTGCAATATGGAAAGGAAGGAACTTTGCAATTTGTAAATTAAGGAAAGAAGGAATAAAAGAAGGAAGGAAGTTTGCAACATGGGAAAGAAGGAAGGAAGGAAGGAGGGAAAGAAGGAAGGAAGGAAGGAAGGAAGGAAGGAAGGAAGGAAAGAAGGAAGGAAAGAAGGAAGGAAGGAAGGATCTTTGCAATATGGGAAGGAAGGAACTTCGCAGTTTGCAAATTAAGGAAAGAAGAAACAAAAGAAGGAAGGAAGGAAGGAAGTTTATAATATGTAAATTAAGGAAAAAAGAAATGAAAGAAGGAAGGATGGATGTTTTCAATAAAGGAAGGAAGGAAGGAAGGAAGGAAGGAAGGAACTTTGCAATATGGAAAGGAAGGAACTTTGCAATTTGTAAATTAAGGAAAGAAGGAATAAAAGAAGGAAGGAAGTTTGCAACATGGGAAAGAAGGAAGGAAGGAAGGAGGGAAAGAAGGAAGGAAGGAAGGAAGGAAAGAAGGAAGGAAGGAAGGAAGGAAGGATCTTTGCAATATGGGAAGGAAGGAACTTCGCAGTTTGCAAATTAAGGAAAGAAGAAACAAAAGAAGGAAGGAAGGAAGTTTATAATATGTAAATTAAGGAAAAGAGAAATGAAAGAAGGAAGGATGGATGTTTTCAATAAAGGAAGGAAGGAAGGAAGGAAGGAAGGAAGGAAGGAAGGAAGGAAGGAAGGAAGGATCTCTGCAATATGTAAATAATGGAAAGAAGAAACAAAAGAAGGAAGGAAGGGAGGGAGGGAGGGAGGGAGGGAGGGAGGAAGGAAGGAAGGAAGGAAGGATCTCTGCAATATGTAAATAATGGAAAGAAGAAACAAAAGAAGGAAGGAAGGGAGGGAGGGAGGGAGGGAGGAAGGAAGGAAGGAAGGATCTCTGCAATATGTAAATAATGGAAAGAAGAAACAAAAGAAGGAAGGAAGGACCTTTGCAATATGTGAAGGAAAGAAGGGAGAAAGGATCTTTCCAATACGTAAATTCAGGGAAGAAGAAATGAAAGAAGAAGGAAGGAAGTTTGCAACATGGGAAGGAAGGGAGGGAGGAAGGAAGGAGCTTCAAAATCATCAAATAGGTTGCATCCAATTCAACTTGACTTTGAACTGAATCGCTAAACGGAAACTTCACACGAAGAAGAAGGAATCAGCTGTCCTGCATGGTGAATCTAACTAACAAATGGATTCTGAGAAGAGCTCACTGGAAAACGGAGGGGTGTGTGTCATCAACCCTCTAAAGCTAATCTACTATACAATGACAGATCAAGATCAGACGCCTGTCGTTTGTGTGTGCGCCTACTCACAAACGCATACAAGCGCCATGCTTTTGACTAGTAAATGATGATATAAATTTGCTGGGGTCGGTCTCTGAGACTCGGCCCTAGAGGAGGGTAACAACTGCACAGCCAGAGTTATTTATATCTTCTATCTTGCAAATAGCTCACCTATCTTGGTGTGCGCATTTTCGCTGAGTTAGCTGCTAAATGTTTATCCTGCATTCCTTGAAGGAACTGGTAAGATTTGACTCCTCCCTCTGCGCAGTTAAAGTGTAGAGAGTTAGGCTGAGATAAGGGAAGGGCTGCGTTCACACAACATGCTAAGGCATGATTTGTATTAATTTTATATCTTGGTGCTTTCGAGTCAGGTTTGACTACTGGCAACTGCCTGGACCAGTCTTTACAGTCCCTAGTTAGGTCATGAAACGTCTACAAGAAAAACCATCAAGCTCAAGAGATAACAAGGACCCCACAACCCCCCTCACTCTCCTGCCT